>NC_041339.1:4068891-4096391 GCF_004354835.1 Perca flavescens
TGCGCACAAACACGCACACGACGCGACGTTGCCTAGCGACGATGACGTTTTCCCTTTGGACTGTAAATAAGATAGTCTTGTACTCACCCTGTCTGAACAGCATTCACGTTTGTGAGCTCCTCCACAGTCCGCCCCAGGTTCAACTTTTGAGCTTGTTCATTCGAAAACCATTATTTATTTATATATATATATATATATATATATATATATATATATATATATATATATATATATATATATATAGAGCTGAAAGAAGCTCTTCAGTCACTTCAGGCATTATTGTCCCAGCAGAAAGTCCTCGAACACCTAGCTGGAAGTAAAAGTCCCCCAGTGAACGTAGAAGTCGACCCTGGAGGATCCACCGTATGAGCATTTATAGCATTTAGCATGTTAGCTGTACCTAGCATATGTCTATGGTACATAGCGTGCACCTGCTGGTGACGCAACATCGTAGGTGTGTTTGATTTGCATCACTAAGCGTGCTGGACGGGTGGTGTATTAAGTCAGCGATTAATTAAGGCAGATGCAACTTTTTTTTACAATAATGCTAACCAGTAACCTTTACCCATAATGATGGTCTAATCATTTTTATGTGACTTTTGTTTTTACTGTGTAAGGCAGGGATCTTCAAGGGTCCGAGTCAATGTAGGGGGGGCTCCAAATTATAGTAAATTTTTTTATTTTTTTTCTCCAAAATTTTAAAGTCTTAACATGAATCCAACATATTATTAGCAAATATAAATCCCCACTGATGATAGGCTTACTGGCCCATATGTAAAGTGTCACTAAGGTAGCCATTCACATATACAGTTCATCTTATGTGTATGTTTAACATTAAAACAATTATTAGGCTATGTTAATAGCTTAGTATTCTATGCAAAAAATGTATAGGCTTTAGGCCACCCTACAAGTTATTGTAGGCCCAGTTTAATATGCAACTTTATTTTATACAATATATTTAGTAGGGGGGTCCCTGCTCCGTCTCTCTTTCAGTTAAGGGGTCCTTGATTTAAAAAACGTTGAAGACCCCTGGTGTAAGGGATATATGACTTGAAATACGTAGCCTACAAGTACAAATGACTTACTCTAAGTAGACTACGATTAAAATTACTGATTAAAAAAACGTTGTTACAGTAACAAGAGTAAATCTAATTTGTTTCCTCCAGCCCTGCTTGAAAGAAGAGAGACAAATGGTGGATTGCTGCACAAGAATTTTGAAAAAGTAGATTTTACAAAATTGTTGGAACAAGCTGATTTACACTGAAAACTACGGTGGCCGACAGGGGCAAACGCACTGCAACTCAAAGAAAACCCACGCACATTTTGACTTGCCATAGTAGGAAAAGCAAAGCAGAAACTGATAACCTTAACAATGGAAACATCTTCATTAATTTGACAACACGTGCAAATACACACAACACAACCAAATACACAAACGCGCTGCAATTACCAAAATTATGCAAAATGAAAAGCACACAAACCACGAAATAAATGCATCAGAAAAATGCTACAGTTTGATTTTTGACCCCACGGGGGGGGAGAGAGAGAGAGAGAGAGAGAGAGAGAGAGAGAGAGAGAGAGAGAGGAGCAGATGAGAGGTTTGTTTTGGAAATGGGAAGAAAAGAGTTGTAGAGGAAACGGGAAGAAAAGAGTTGTAGAGGAAACGGGAAGAAAAGAGTAGAGGCGACATAAAAGCTGCATATTAATTTTTATGTTTGGCCCTCATCTTTTACAGTATTATATACAAAAGCAACAGGTTTACATAGCTATCGTGTTAGAGACTGACTTCTACAAGAGCTTGCTAGCTGACACTAGTTAAAAGCCCATATATGTTACTGAAAAGTAGAACACTTATTAAAAGTCCAATAAAAAAATACAAAATATCTACTATGTCTGACATAACCTCCGTTGTGTAAACTGGATGCAGCGTTTTTCTGTTGCGTTTGTTTCGTGGTTAGTGTGCTTTTCATTTTGCATTGTTTGTGTATTTGGTTGTGCTGTGTGTATTTGCAGCGTGTTTGCTAAATTCTGCGCACGTGTTGTCAAATAAATGAAGATGTTCTCTTAATTTGCGTGTGTTTTCGTAAATTGCAGCGCGTTTGCCCATGTCGGACCCCTGTACAGAAACCGGTTGAAATGTTTCCACCACACTGGAAGATATTTTAACCTTTATTGTGGCATTTGTTTATCTGTCAGGCTACCTGTCAGGCTACCGGGCGCCCTGATGATTTTCACTTTTAATAATAGAATAACGCTTGAACGACTCAATTACAGACTAAAATGACTTACTGTAATAATAGTTTTCCACTGAACAATGCATGATGTTTAGTGAGTGAATGGTAAGAAATGCGTGTGTGTGTGTGTGTGTGTGTGTGTGTGTGTGTGTGAGACAGAGGAAGTGGGTCGCTGAGTGTGTTGATACAGTGTAGCTCTTTTTCTAGTTTCAGATCAAGTAATGAAAATAAAA
This sequence comes from Perca flavescens, assembly GCF_004354835.1. Classification (NCBI taxonomy): domain Eukaryota; kingdom Metazoa; phylum Chordata; class Actinopteri; order Perciformes; family Percidae; genus Perca; species Perca flavescens. Next base: position 4,071,359 of record NC_041339.1, read on the forward strand.
CATCATGCAACTGGAATGCTCTTACAAAGAAATTCCCCAGCTGCTGCTGCACCCCTCGTGGTATCTGCTTAATTTCTCTGAGCTTCTCGGCGTAATGATGAACTTTTCTTGCCTACTAAAGGGGGCAGACATGTTAGCATGATGACGTTTGCTGGAAAGCAAACACTATGAGTACTAGGGGTGGGGCAAAATAGCGATAAAGCAATATATCGTTGTCCTTCTTGATCCTATAACAATCAATGAGCTGGCACTAGATATTGATATTTTAATTCATAAAACAAGGCGCTCTAAATAGATCTCTCTGCTCCCATATTCGCTACTTCATGGCTTCTCAAACCCTTACCCTCAACACATGAATGAGGGGAACTTGAACATAAGTTAACTAGCCAAAGAGGAAGAGGTTTTCAACAGGGTGGCGGACAACAATTAAGCTTTTTACAGGCATTTTGTATTCATAGTTAGACCGATATCGTGATGTATGATTATTAGGGTTGGGCATCGTTTGGATATTAACGATTCTGATTCCAAATTAGATTCTTCCTTTCGATTCCGGTTCTTATCGATTCTCGATTCCGATTCTTTGAGGGGTGGAGTTGAAACGGGTCACATGCTTACTTCACAAATAAAAGGAAAGATGTTTTTTTTAACAGGGCTTTTTCAATGTAAAATAAAGCCACACTAAGAGCACCACTTACTGTGCTCCATGGCTGCAACACAACAAGCGACTGGCCGCTACGGAAACCAAAACTTGCACATTAAATAAATTTGGAACCCATGATCAGATTTGAAACCATCCTCCAAACGATTCCAATAAAGAAACGATTCCGATGGAATCGTAATTTTTGAAACGACTCCAAGTAGGAATGGGTTATGTATGCCCAACCCTAATGATTATAGGATTGTCTAGTAATATATTGATTATCGCAGAATTGCTGTATCGTGATATTATCCGTGTCGTTAGCCATGTTGTCGTGTATCGTACTGTATCATGAGGTGCCCTGTGATTCCCACCAATAATGAGTAGGACCATAAATGATCTTCATCAGACTGGGAAATTCTCAGGCCAGGCAGGAACTAAAACTGAAAGGAACCTTGTGTGGTTTCATTTTTTGTGTGTTCACTATGTTTAGGTTTTTATAGTCATGATGACCTTAGCTGGGGCTCTTCCAGAGAACTGCACAAAACATGGCAACTCTCCCGGGTTTACTGGCCTTACTTTCGCTCCCAAATAAGCCCTAATGTTAACAAGATGACCTGGACAGTGCTGCTGTTGTTGCAGTTCCAAGTTCATCTCAGGGTATTCTTTTGCCTTTCTGGTCCTCCATTAGGATACACTCGCTTTGGCCTCTAATTTTCATTATATTGTTGTGTTTTAGACAAATCTAGAGTGGCTTTAAGTAAATTGGGAATAGCTGACATCTGTATGACTGTGTGTATGTTGGACGGTGACCAGAAACCCTTCTCTGGAACCCATCTTCTCTTCATCATTAATAACAGCAGACACTTCTCCGAAACTGGAGGACCACATTTCTCTCTTTTCCATCTCCCTCTCCCATCTCATCTATTCTTTCTCTACCTCCCTTTAACTGTGTGAGAGGGCGCCTGAGTTGAGCTTCAGTTTCGGGAAAGCTTGTTTGTGCCAGCTCTAATTTAACACTGAGCGAGCGTAGCGTTCTCAAAAAGAGGGTGCAGTGAGGTAGTGAGTGTGTGAGAGTTACAGTGAAAACTTAGCGTAATGCAAAAAGACATACAGTTAAGTGAAGCCAGAGAAACACAGAGGGGTGAACAAGAACGTGGTTTTCCCAGGCTCCGAGTCCCAGTTCTGGGCTCTATCATACAATACACGTGTACACGCTGTACTCTTCAAACACGGAAATAAACACATGCACACTCATAGCATAACATCAGCTGACAAGTAAAATATCAATTTGTGTGCATTATGCTCTGCATAGGATCACAGTGCAAATGCCTCCTAATATGGAGCAGCTTTGGTCTCTGAAGTGGTGAAGTCACGGGGTCTGGATACAGGGACTACTTTTTGTCTATAGCCGGAGTAATTTGGTGTCCTACTGAGTGAATGATAAGAAGTGTGGGCTGGACACCTGCAGTGCGTGTGTGTGTGTGTGTGTGTGTGTGTGTGTGTGTGTGTGTGTGTGTGTGTGTGTGTGTGTGTGTGTCTCAACAGGATCCATCAAAGACTAATTACAAGAGCGCACTGCACTGATGCTGCGTTTGGAAACTTCCCAAACAATCCCAGCGAAGCAGACTTGCACAACGGACTCACACAGTTTAGAGGAATGTGCGTTGACAGCCCCTCCTACTATAATAAGGCCATAAACAGAAGGATTACCAGACCCAATTAAGAGTAAACCTCAGTCTCTGTCCGCACATTCTCCAGCTGCTCTGCGGCAACCCGCGATTCAGACAGGAAACACTTAGTGTACGAATACTTACAGCCGAGTGGTTTCGTTCACTTCACTCATGGGCACACACACATGAAGAGCTGATTACGAAACACTCTCTGCTGTGTGAAAAAACAATGTGTATCACGCCAAATACATGTACCAGATCAAACTGTTCTGTCAGGTTGAGGTTTTATTGTCAATATCGTCAATCATTTACATGTCATGTTTGAATGGAATTGTGTAGATCAGCACAGTAATCCCTCACCCAGTGTGCCTGGACAAACGGCTGAACTGTAATTTGAAAAGGAAAGAGGCCGATGAGCTCCGTCATCTCATCCTAATGTTGCATTTGCCAGGTAAGCTGCCAGATGTGGGCTGATGGAAATACTAATTGCAATCTGATCGCTTTGATACAGAAAGGAAACAAATGAAAGTTTTTAGCACAAGTTCAGGCAGGAAGACAATTATCATTCGATTTCATCATCACCCCCGGGGCTCCACCTCCAGTTATTATCCATTGATTTCCCTGCGATTTGTTTCTGGGCTTTCCCATCATTCAGTCATCATTTTTAGCTGAAGAATATTTAAGCCACCTTGTGTTGTCTTATTGCAGTTAAAAATAAAAATATTATTATCACTCTTTTTTTATTATTATTATTTTTTGGACATTTTTAGGCGTTTGATGACAGGACAGCTGAATAAATGAAAGGGGGGAATGACATGGAGCAAAGGGCTGCAGGTCGGAGTCGAACCTGCTGCATCGAGGAACAACCCTCTATATATGGGCATCCACTCTACCAACTGAGCTATCTGGGTGCCCATTATTAACACACTAAAAACTCAGCCAATCAGCTGCATCTGGACTGTGTGGGTACAGCTTGATCAGATTCAGTTGACAGTGGCCTGAGGATACAAGTGTCATCATATTTTAATTCAAAATGTTTCAATCCTCATTGGTGCATGGAGGTATGTGCCCTCTCCCTTTTTTGGCTCAACCACAGCAAAGCGAGGCCAGCCCTTAAAACCCCCTAAACACAAGTCTGTCCCTGACTATATCCACGACGTTCCACTTCCGGGATTACTACAGCCGCCGTCTAATAGACAGACACTGTAAGTTAGTACGTCCTGTAGTATCTGTGCTGACAGTTACTATCCTGAATTAAAAAAAAAAAAAACAGGGCTTGCAGTGTGAGCATACAAACCACCAGACGCCCCTAAAATTCCAGCGGAAAGTCTGGAATTGAAAGAATATGCTGCCATGTGCACTATGTTTACTGCAATTATTTCCTGAGGTGTAATGTCACTTTTGTTTTTACAGCCATGGCAGCGTAGTGGTTGCAGAAATCACTGGTTATGTGCATGTGTCATGTGATATGCTACTTTAGTACACTTTAAGAAAATATATTACTGGGACCACTACAGAATAATTACAGAAGAACATCAATCAATCAATCAAACTTTATTCATTGGGCACTTTAAAAACAACCAAAGTTAACCAAAGTGCTGTACCGAAGAATAAATAAAGACACAAAGTACATAACTCACACAGGCATAAAATACAAACAGAATACCAATAAAACAAGTTAAGAGACATAAAACAAGAGAAGACAGCCATACAGTAAAACATTAAAATCAAAATGTCAACTGTCTGGTTGTCAAAGGCCAAGGAGAAGAGAGATTTGAAAATAGACAGTGAAGAGGCCTGTCTAATGGGCAGAGGAAGATCGTTCCATGTTTAGGAGCTGCCACAGCAAAGGCACGGCCCGCTGGGAGCTTACGCTTTGTTTTTTGGGGGGGTGGGGGATGCTCAGGAGCAGTTGATCAGCTGACCTGAGAGAACGGGTTGGTATATACGGGTAGCAGCTCAGAGATGTTGGTTGCAAGGCCATTGAGGGATTTAAAGTAAATAAAAGAATTTAAAAATGGATCCTACAATGTACGGCAGCCAGTGGAGTGAGGCTAAAACTGGGGGGGGAAATGTGCCCGTGTTTACGTGTTCCAGTTAAAAGACGCGCAGCGGCGTTTTGTACCATCTGAAGACAACAGCGGACCTAATATATAGGACATTCATATTCTAGACCCCACCACTGACTGTCTGTGTGACGGTGTGTCCACAATTTAGCACATTGACCGTTCGCGGTCCAGCCTTATACTAGGTTCCAATGTGGTCTTGTTCCAACTGAGCCCTGCCCACTTCAGACCATTGAGAGAAGCATAGACAAAAATACAAAATACAGAAATTTTAACTTTGGAAAATAATTGCGTGTTTGTGTAGGACACCATGAAGCTCAATAAGTAAAAAGGTTTTCAAGGGTCTTAAATGTAGTAAATAATCATTTACAAAGCTCCTTTTAGCCTCTAATGTTGTAACAAATAACCTGTAAACTATTGAAACACCAATAAAAAAAAGTGCCTGGAGGAAATTAAAATCGGCAAGTACTACTCATAATGAATGAACCATCAAAGGGAAGAAAAATAAATTCCTTCTGTTTTTGGTGTCTGCAGGAATATTATGCTCATTTTCTATAGAGCTAGCATAGAGTCCATTTTACGTTATAATAATATTTAGTCTGTTTAAGACCACCGGAAAGATTATGTGAACGTCCACACCCCTTACCCCCTAAGACATTTTAGAGTAGTCTACTATTCGGCATGCCAACAGGATTTTATCTGACCTTCTCATGTGTTGAACTCTGAGCTATTTGCTAATGAATTCTGGAAGGAGGAACAGGCCCCCTCCCCCCTGTGCTCGATCATTTCAAACATTAATCTATCCCTCTATCAGTCAACTGGTCAATGTTTGCACGCATGTTCTTTGTTCTTAGAACCTAAAATGCTCATTATTTAATTGTAAACTGCGTGGGCATGGGAGTCTTTGAAATAGAATGTTCAGTCACAGCCGACAGGAAGTGAAAATGACAAAAGAAATCTCACACACACACAAACACAAACACACACAGACACAGACACAGACACAGACACACACACACACACACACACACACACACACACACCCCAATATAAGCATTAACATGAGCTCAGTTGAACCGTCTGCAGAGGAATTTGCTCAGACAATGTGTTGCTAACTTGTTTTCTAGCAGCTGTAACAGAAAGGCAGTTACACTGAGATGTGTATAAATCCCTCTGAGCCATGAGACTCAACAGGCTCACTGCAGATCACATTCATATTTCACTTCCCCCCCCCCTCCCCCCGCCAGTAATGCTGTATAAATGGTGCTTCTGTGAATGTTAAATATAAAGAAATTCAAACACACACACCCTCTCTCTCCTGAAAACTTGGCCTACATTCTACCTGAGTTTAGTGCCTCATATTTTTCTTGTCTCTCCATCTGTCTCTCTCTCTTAAACCTACATTGTGTAATTTTTTGAGTTGATTCTTAGCAAAAACCCCTTTGTTCTTTCACAAATATGTGCTCATTCATGTGTAATTACTTCCACCAACTAATCAAAGTATTCTCGTAAGTGTAGACTCTGCCATTCAGAATCATTCAGCGACTCGCTCGAATGCATTCTACCATGTTGCACCTCCATCTTTAAAAAAAAACAACCTCTGCGTTTCGCGCTTTTACACTCAGTGGCGCCGTGATGAATGCCAGGGAGGGGGGAGAAGATCACTCAGCGACAGAGCGCCTATCTAGGACATGTAACGGAGGCGCCAAGGAAGTTAAAAAAAGAGAATTAAAACGACAACAAACACGACAGGCAAAAGCAACAAGACTGGATATTAATATGTTATATTAATATAACATTAACATATTAATATTGGAGTTGCTTTTCCAAGATGGAAAGAGCTCATAAGGAGCAAGAATTTTAAAAGGGACGCCCAAGTTGCCTGCTTTCTTCTCAAAAAGGTAATTCTGCCAAAGTTTTATAGTTGCTTGGCTAACTATAGCATGGTTGTGCATAACGCTAGAACGACGTCTAGGAGATACCTTTCCTCGCGTCAATGATGAAAAACGATTGTCTACCTTGTAACATAAACGTAATCATATGTGTCGTGATTTCCCGGGCAGACAACTGACGTTGTGTGCAGTTGTAACACAGATGAGCTCCAGCTAGAACAGCTGCGTGTAACCGATGGCGATACTAAGAGCTCATTTTGGTTTCATTGACATTGTTCATACTGCTCAGAGAAATATTAAAAACACAAAACCTCCGTTGCTTCTCTCCTACGCTGTAAATATTGCCTTACACCATTAATCTCGCACAATATACAGAATAACGATAGCACCGATTACTTTACTAACATTAGCATGCATATGTTTGGGAACCTGATAGCTGAAGTTAGCAATGAAATGGTACCAAAATAACGTAAAACTATTATTACACTGGAAGGAACTCTCACAGACAAAGTCGTACTTCTTGGAATAATACGGCCACCGTAGGAGTTACAACGCGCTCGGAATGGGAGGGGTTAGAAAGTAATATTCAGTTGGTTGTAATATACAATTTCACCGCTACATGGGAGACATTCTGACACAATGTAGCTTCAAGGTAAGAGACATAGAAACTGTGTGCTTGTGTGTGAAGGAAGGAGTGTGGGTTTGTGACCACAGCTGCTGCCAGCGGGGAGAAACAGGACGTTACCCAGCTGGACCTGAGCCCTAACCCGGACACACACTCTGAACCTTTCCCCTGTCAGCGTCAGCATAAACCCTGGGACCCCTGGAACTGGATACATGCCCTCCCCGTTTCTCTTCTGTTCCTAACCACATGCACCTCCATGCCTTCAGCTTCCACATCAGTTTATCCACCATTTATCCAGAACCACATTTTAACGTACTAATATTTTTGACCAGGTAAGAGCCTAAAAAAAGATAGATAGATTTCATTGAAAAGACATGAGTTGATGTGAACTGAAACAAATTTGTTCCAGGACGTACAAATTGATCATGTACAAATCCATTCATATTGAATGATTAGAGCTGGGCAATATATCAATATTATATCGATATCGTGATATGAGACTAGATATCGACTTAGATTTTGGATATCATAATATCGTGATATGGCATAAGTGTTGTCTTTTCTTGGTTTTAAAGGCTGCGTTACAGTAAAGTGATCAGACTGTTGTAACTGTTCTATTATTTGCCTTTCAGATTCAGATTCACTTTATTAGCCATTTGCAGTGTAACCCACATTGAAAAAAATGTAGCTCAAAGTCCAAAGTCAACACATAAGAGGACACAACATAAAAACAGACAAACAAAGCCACATAAAACCTCAATATTAAAATGCTCAATATTAAAATGATGTACAATAAAATCCATACATAAATTTAAAGTGCCTAGTTTAAGGTGCTTTGTTCAAAGCAATCACAGCTTGTGGAAAGAAACTGTTTAAATGGCGATCAGTAGAACATTTGGCAGAACGATACCTTCTCCCTGAGGGAAGCATCTCAAAGAAAGCCCCTGCTGGATGGCCTGAGGCATCGTTAGCCAGTTGTAAAGCTCGATTCAATAGTCTAGCTTTTTATGTGAACTCCAGGAGCGGTAAAGTGCAACCAATAATTCTGCTGGCTGAGCGAACCACTTTATTCAAAGCCTTCTTCTCTTTTAGAGTGAGATTACCAAACCACACAGTAATACAACTGGTTAAGACACTCTCAATTACACAATAGTAAAAGTTCAATAGAATCTTAGTATTTTGAGTAAAGTCTCGAAGCCTACGTAAAAAGAAAAGGCGCTGTCTCGCTTTCTTAGCAATGTTAGTCGTATTAGAGTTCCAATTCAAACCAGTTAGTCATTATATCCACATTACTGATGATTTTATAATCAAAAATCTCATTGTGTAAATATTTTGTGAAAGCACCATTAGTCAACCCTACAATATCATTGTGGTATCGATATTGAGGTATTTGGTCAAAAATATCGTGATATTTTATTTTCTCCATATCGCCCAGCCCTATGAATGTAGCATGTCATTCATGCAATTCACAATTAAAAAGAAACGTTGGCATTGAACGTAATCAATGCCTCATTATCAATCTGTGCACACCTTTCTGAAGGAGCTTTGGCAGAGTTTGGAAAAAATAACCCTGATGATGTCATTGTGATGTCATCTGGGCTGTCTCATCTTGGGCTTGGGATTTACATTTTAACAAAAAACCTGCTTTACAAACTGTGAGTGGGTTTTGAAAGAAGTGGGCATTCAGGACGAAGTCCTGTCATGGAAGACTCTTTTGACGCTTTCTTTGTGTTAAGTTTAAACTCCGGTCGGATCAAGAAACATTAACCAGAACCTCTGAGCAATGTTACACGCTGAAAATATCAAGATTTAAGGAAAAATTTTATCATGCAACAAGGCAGGCATGCTTGGTTTGGTCGGGGAATGATTGTAAAGATTTACAAAGAATATGTTTTCGCCATTTACTCTCTGACTCTCTCTCTCTTTCTAGATTTTCTACAAATAAAATACACACGTCGATATACTGCTAAGAGCGCCCGGAGCTTAGCGCCGCCCAAGACCATTGTGATAGGTTTAAAGTAAGAAGAAATGCAAACAACCCCTGACCGTTTTTTTCTCCTATCCATGAGTGTATGCTCCTGTTGACAGACAGACAGACAGGCAGACAGACAGACAGACAGACAGACAGACAGAGGAGCTGGGTCACAGCAGGAAGCCGAGACAGACAGGTCAACCCTGCCAGATAGAAGGATGCCCTTTCTCCTCCAGCCATAAACAAGCTTTTACCTTTCATCCGCCTATGTGCTACCCATTAACCTCTGACCTACAACTCCTGTATCCTGACCTCTGACCTTTCACCCCTCGAGGCCATGGTCAGTGTCCTGCTGTTTATCACCCCGGTATTTTTACTCTATTTCTCTAACTTTCCTTCATGCTCAGCTGGGATACCTACAGTATAAGAGGTTACCTTCCTTATGAGTTATAGTTTAATAAAAAAAAAAATGTAATCCCCAGTTCCCCTTCTTGATAAATCAAATCAGTCATTCGGGATTGCCTGGAAATGAGCAGCACAACTTAAGGAATAGACAGAGGGTTGAGGGGGGGGGGGGATTGTTGTTGATGCTGCGCTTACGTCTGTAATCTCAGCTGAGATTGAAACCAGATGTTGGGATGACGAGAAGTGGGAGGAAGGAGTAAGAGGAGTTTAAGCAGAAGGTAGATGAAGGGGAGAAGGGAAATAATGGTGTGTAACCCCCGAGTGTCCTGCTCTAAGTCTTGAAGGCGATCCACGTCTTTCCCAGAGGAGAGAGGGGCAGAACGAGGCCGAGAGATCTGCCACACCTCGTAAATCTGCACATTTCCCTGCTTTAATAATGTTGAAGTTCCACAACACGAAACTTTAGACTCTTTGAAGATCTTATACCACATCTCCCGACAGTTTACCTCGTTTTCCACCTTTTATTTTTTAACCTTTCCTTCCTCTACACCATCTCTCCTTTCTCTCTCTTTTCCTTCGGAGTCCTCTATCACTCCCTTGTAAACAAGACAGCAGGAGGCATATAAGGGCACTGATGTGCATTCGAGTGAGTCCTCAGTCTGGTAGAACGGACATGCTGCAGATGTGTCGGCTGGCTTCACCTCTGGAGTTTAGGTGACTTGTTTTTCCACGGAATAAAACAATGGATGAGTGAGTCTTCCAGGAAGAACATAATGCAGAGTAGTCTTGACTGTTGGCGTTCCCGTAAAAGAGATTGTCTGGGGGATAACCTAACGGACTTTTTTTAATGTACCGGTACTTTCTGAACGGTATTAAATGTCAACATAAGAGAAGGATAAGATAATATCACGGGAAAACATGAATCCTCTCACATTTAAAACACGTACTTAAAGGCATACGTCTGTGGTGAGAAAAATTGATGTTTAGTGAAATGGTGAGTAATTGTATTACAGACCAGTATGAACAAATAGCGGGATTTATTTGGTATGTGTAGTATGTTAGCATCAAGAAGTTAGAACTTTTTGACTGAATACATTTTGTCATGGCACAGTAGAAAAAAAAAACATTGCATCTACTTCTCCTAATTGCATTTATTTTGTGCTGCCATTCCTAAAACTCACAGACAGGATTTTGGAAACTCTAGAAAGTTGTCACAGTGGCACCTTAGCTTTTCTCACAGCGATCACAAGGTTAACGGTAGAATAACAGCGGCCAAGTTAAAGTGAAGTCTGAATATGTGTTTGCGTATCATTGATTGTCCAATGCAGCAGCTTCCTGTCAGATGACAAAGTGCTGCTGAGCAAAAAGGAAGCAGCTGTGCAGGCAGGAGATCTGCACACTGAGGGTGCTTAGTGGCCAGGTATGGCATAGTCTTGCATTGCCAGACCTTCCTCCACAGTGCTGCAAAGGAAGGTCTGGCTGGTCCACACTGCAATCCGTGTTCTGGTTTATTGGCATTTCTTTAAACCAATCACAATCGTCTTGGGCGGCGCTAAGCTCTGGACGCAGGTATGGCGGCTCTGCAAAAGGAACTTGTTTTGGTGGAACATGTGTACATTCAAAAGTAGTTTTAGTCGTGCAACAGAAAACTCAGATTGGACAGATAGTCTAGCTAGCTGTCTGAATTTACCCTGCAGAGATCTGAGGAGCAGTTAACCATAGTCCTCACAAATCCGAACGAAATTGGACGGTGACGGACATCCGCTCCAAAATTAGGACATCCGGCGGATCTTCTGGTGGCACCAGAGCAATCCCATAAATGAATCGTCGTCGATATAGGCTAGGTATGGCGTAACTACTTAAACCATAACACTATACGCAGAGAGAGAGAGAGAGAGAGAGAGAGAGAGAGAGAGAGAGAGAGAGAGAGAGAAGGGAGTGGAGCTGAAGAATGAAAGAGAGAGCAGGAGACATGCTATTGTTCCAGCACAAACAACAAAACAATTAGCAACATCCTGTTTGTGACAGAAAGAAAAGGGCTGGTCTTACTTTGGAAAACCACTTGAACTAAGTATAGTATTTGGAGTAAGTATGGCCTCATTTGTTTATCATATTTTGACAGTAATGATGTTGTAAAATACATTTTTATACGTTGCTTCTTAAATATTAATAGTTGAACACAGCAGAGGACAAAGCTATAGCACTAGGAAAAACATTATAAAACATAATTGTTTCCCCAAAGTGTGTCAGCAGTTACATTGTCAGAGCATGCAGACTTTGGTCATCTAGGAATGAGGCTCTTCAACATGTGAAGGCAATAAAGACATCATTGACATTGTCTCTCAGAGAGGCCATAAAACATTCATTGACCATTATTGTTCACTCTCAAAGGAGACATTATCTTGTTGCTCTCCAGGCCTCGGAAAGACAACAAACAAGCATCTGCGGACGGTTTACAGCACTGTGCCACACCTCCGCATTTTCTTTTAGCCGTGCTCAGCGAAAGTCTTCCGTAGGGGGGCGGTGGATGTGTATTGAAAGTGTTCTGTCTTTTCAATTAATGTTTGACTCACTTCCTTTCACTACATGGAGCATCTGCACACATCAGAGGGGAACAGAAGTGTCCTGTGAGGAGTCAGAGATAAAACATTTATGGTGGGATTCAAACCCAGGAGTCCATTCCTGTAACTCAGATGTGCGAGTTATGGTTAACATAGTTTTATCAATGGGTCATAGATTGGAGACACGCGCACACAAAGAGAGTGTGGCAATGGGCTGCTTGGGAGCACCAACAGGCAACACATGGAGTTGACTGTTGGCCAAGCAGAGACAAGCGTGAAATCTACCATGAAGGCCTTTGCTTATTCCGTGTGACCACAATTTCGGTGATCCCTGACTTTTTATTAAGCTTTGCCATGAGGTTTACACATTTTAGTTTTTTGTTGAATCATCTTGACATCTATTTGATGGATTACTGCAAAATTTGGTACACACATTCATGGTCCCCAGAGGACTTTTTCGTTTAGCACCGCCATCTGGTCAAAATTTACATTAATCTAATACTTTGGTTTATGACCAAATACTTGCAAAGCATTCTCATCAGCCTCAGCTGTACTTTGTGTGTAGCGCTAATTAGTAAAGGTCAGCATGCGTTAGCATGGTGACATAAAGATGACGAACATGGTAAACATCAGCATGTCCTATCTGATGCCGTGTATGGTACGGCTCTGCTCGACTAACTTTTGTGTAGCTAGTACTTTTCATTTTTCATTACATGTCATATTTTTACCCAAAGCGACTTACAATTGCTATATATGTCAGAGGTCACGTGCCTCTGGAGCAACTAAGGGGGGGGGGGGTTAAGCGTCTTGCTCAGGGACACATTGGTTGATGAATTGCAGTGGGAATCAAACCCAGGTCTCCCACACCAAAGGCACGTGTCATATCCACTGCGCTATCACCACTGCATAAGTACTTCCTTAATATAGCCGTGATTCTGAGCTGATAGCAATGCAGCGTGACACTGCTATGACATCATCTTCAACGCGACAGTCGCTGTATCCTTTCCCTTTCATTGGAAACCAAACAGAGAAACGTCTGAGTGGCGACGAGGGTTAAAATAACGAGGGGAGCGTCACTTAAATAATAGGACACACCAAGGGTAAAACATACAAGCTAAAAACGTTCCTTCCCTTCACCGCCACTGTCTACTTCCCCAGCTCGTCACAGATCGGCCATCACGACCCTCGCCTAGGGAGCGCAATCACACACGCCAATGCCCCTTACTTTTCACACTTGCCTGGCCCTGCAGCCAGCCTCCCAGTGCCCGCCGCTCAACTCCTTCACTACCCTACTCGCACTTTGATGGGGCGATAGCGTCCCTGCTAGCCACCCAGGCCGGAGTCTTCACACCGAACGGACACAGGCTACTGTGCTTCAGGTTCCGGTGAATCTTCGATGGTGGCCTCTCGCTCCTTTTCAGTGCCCGCTGCTCTGCTGCTCATGTCTGTTAATTCCCATTTCTTTCTCCTCGCTGGCGTGCGGGGAGGACGAGGTTGACACTGAGACTGGGAAGCACTGCTCTGTCTGTGGTCACTTGCCACCAAGGTGTAGCTTACTGCCGGCCCTTTCTCCCCCTCTTCCCCTGCAACTACATCACGGTGCGCCCATAGGCACGGTTACAAAAGCTAAGCTAACCTGGGCTCGTAGAACAAAGGAACACGGCTACTAAAAGCTAACGTAGCTGGTAACATTAATGATATTGTCTCGTCTCATGTGTGTTGTGTTTAGCGTGAGACCTAAGCCGGCCTGGATGAATGTGTATCTTTCCTAAGAGGGGTTGTGCTGTGTTAAACTGACTCACCCAACCGCTGTTTCAATTAGCGGTCAAAAGATGTGCTGCTGGCTTCGGCGTCCACGCCGTCGGGCGCGACCTGCTCCCCAGGTCCGTCGTCCCACACCGCGTCTCTTCTTCTCGCTGTCTTCTCCTTCTGTTTCCTCCTACTTTAAAGTCCCAGGTCTTCGCACACCTGCTGCTTGTTGTTGATTGCCGATTGCTGCTGTAGTGAGTTTGTGTTTAGTTCAAGGGCTGTTGGAAAAAACACAACACACCAATAAAATACCACACAATTAAAAGCACAGCAAAAAAATTAAAACATGCACATGCAATAGTCCAACAAACTGAGCCCGTCACACCTGCACTTTCCATCTATCTATCTATCTATCTATCTATCTATCTATCTATCTATCTATCTATCTATCTATCTATCTGTCTGTCTGTCTGTCTGTCTGTCTATCTATCTATTCTTCTCTTGATGTCTCTGAGTTGTCAGTTGTGACATATCGCAGTGTCACTGGTTCCTCGTAGACCCCCGCAGTCCTGGAATTATTCAATCTGACAGCTAACACAACTCCGAGCTGCAGTGTGCATACGCATTTACATGAAATACTAAATAGGTCAGAGATATTAAGAGTTTTTTGTTGAGAAATGTGGTGCAGATTAGACTAAGTTCCAGTTACATGTGTTGGGAGATTCATCATGAAAATATTTCCACATTCTCTTTGAGGATGAGTGTTTAGTTAGGCCAGAATGGAGACACACAGGAAGGCTAGACAAATAGAAATACATGCACATATGCTGTATATGCATATACATCAATTTGGACCAGTTTTTAGCTGATGATGGATGGGTTTTGGGAGTTTATCACATTTCCTAACTTGTTTTGACCTAGTCCCATGACTGACGTTATTAAACCTTACACAATCTGCACTCTCCCCTGTTTCCCTCTGTCTCCCACAGAGCAAGACAAAGCGGATACCCGAAGTGAATCATGTGCTTCACAATCTATAATTCCTGCTTTACTGTATATGGTCAAATTACAGCTTTCAACCTGAATACGCACATATTCCAGGAAATTCCTCAGAGCGAACCTCACATCTTTACGAGTACGATGGATGGGCCAAATGTCTGGAGCAGGTATTCAGCTCGTTGTCAGCGAGGCTGATGCACAGTCCCTGAGTGCTGAGCTCACGGTTGGCTCCCTGCAGGATGACACAACAGATACGCAAACGCTCTGCAGACCCTCGTAGATGACCAGTAAATCAGGCAGCAGCCTCTGGATTGCAGCCAGAGGGACTGAGCTGAATTCTGACTCTCCAGTAATCACTGAGCGGTTCTGCCCTGCTGGAGAAATTGTGTTTGTGTGTGCGCATATGGGAGCAATATGTGTCTGTGGGTTTGAGTGCAGTGTTGCGTGAGCAGGTGATCCACAGCGGTTTAAGCAACTTTGGCTGTATGACAGAATTCCCCTTGGCAACCTTGGAGAGAAAAGAAGGCACAGAAGGAGGAGGGAAAGAGATGCATGCCTGACTCCATTTTGTACATTTAAAGGATCACAGAGGGCCCTTGTCGCAGTCGCCTAATCCCATTTCCTCCTCATCGGTCACTCCCCCCATCCTCTGTCCCCTTTCTTCTCCGTCTCTCCCGAACATCGTTTGCTCTAAAGGAACTAGACACCGGTAGAAATCTTCACTCTGCATTCGTTTAACCTGTCTGACTGCATCAGTGGAGATGGTGAATGGGTTTGTGTGTGTGTGTGTGTGTGTGTGTGTGTGTGTGTGTGTGGGTGTGTGTGTGTGTGTGTGTGGGTGTGTGTGTGCATTCAAAAAGGTCAAGATGTTGTTTGGTTTTTCCCATTGATGTTTTGGTATTAACCACTATATTTGGTACAATGATCTCTGTGTCAGTACAAAATTTTCTTTTTTTTATAATAATAACCACCAATAATATTTTTGCATCTGTAAAAATCATGTCTAGTAAAAAAGTTCAGAGCAACCAAATCCCTGTACTCCTTTCCTGACCTGTTCACTCCTCCATATGGGCCATGAGAGGACTGATATGGGGGGGGGGAGGGTAATGCTTGGTATTAGCGAATAAAGCTGAATCATTAAGAAACCACAAGTTGGTAAATGAGGCTTTTCAATGCATGTTGGAGAAAAGTGTGGACATGAGAGAAACATAAAGGCAAGAGAGTGGGTGGACACAGAGGCCATTTATGTGAAGATGACATAATCACCTGTTGCCCCCCACGCGCAGCCGACATCTGCGAAATGTATTCACTTTCTATCCTTCGCTCTCCTCTCCCTCTTTTTCCAGTCGGCCACCCCATGCACAGACACTATGTCACATAGGGATAGTGTTATGTGTGAAATTGGCAATTAATTTTTATATTCAAGCAGTAGTGACATTTCAGAAACAAGGCGCTCAAACTGCAAACCCTGAAGGTCTGGATGTGTGTGCCAAGTCTTAGGGCAATCCATTAGTTAAACGCACAATTGTGAACCTCATGGTGGCACTAAAGGGAAAAGACAGAGGATCACCAAAGTCATTGGGGTTCGTCAAGTGGGCACCATGGATGCCTGACCCAAAGTTCATGGCAATCTATCCAATAGTTGTTGAGATATCTCAGT
Organism: Perca flavescens; assembly: GCF_004354835.1. Taxonomy (NCBI): domain Eukaryota; kingdom Metazoa; phylum Chordata; class Actinopteri; order Perciformes; family Percidae; genus Perca; species Perca flavescens. The sequence goes on from NC_041339.1 coordinate 4,087,598, forward strand.
CTGAACCAAATACTTCAAACTTAATATTTCCTCATTGCGGTTGCTACACCTACCTGTTTGTTCCACACAGAAATATGAACCCTTCAAATCGGAACAGAAGAATTAGGTTAATCCAGTCTTCCTGTCTGTCGAATTAACATGAGACTGATATTAAACTCCCTTTTTATGTTCACTGGATTTGGATTTGAGGTTTCATTCATGTCAAATAGCTCCAAAATCACTCCCTATATAGCTGAGACAAAGACATAGTGTTCTTATGCTGGATCATCATCATAAAAACATTAATCCTAAGTATTAATCCTCTTGCTGCTTTTACACATGTGCCTATTGACTGACAGCAGCATCCAACACCCCACCATGTCCTTATTTTAATCACTGATACGCTTTAATACAGTGGATTGACCAAAAACTGGGTTAATACTTCACAAAATCAGTCTTATTTTCATGTATTTAAAGCTGCTCAATTTTCCTAATGTATCTGCTTTTGTTGACGTTATTCCCTCTGTGAATGCTATCTGACACAGCAATGCAGGGTATGCGGGTGGTAGAGGAAGCTGTTGTTGTTCTTTATCATTCATTTCATCCATCTATCTCCATGTTTCGGTCAATTCTGTCAAGATGGAAAACATTTCAATCATCATTTGGATACCCGAAACCGGGAAATCCATAATAAACCATATGAAAGTTTTTTTTTCTTCTTATTTTTCATGCACACTAGTTTCCTTTTTTTGTCCTCTCTGTGTCCTGTGGATGGGTCATATTATATCTACATATATGTCTTATGTGTGTGAAAAACCCAGCAAAACAGACACTAACATACTGTAACCAGTTAACTGTTAAGGAAATGCAGAGCCCTGCCCAGACTGCTCTCCTCTTGCTCTCCCATGGCTCTCCTCTGGCCATCCTGCGTGCGCCTCGTGGCCCAGCTGCCTCTCTCCTCTCTGGACTGTGCTGCAGTGAAAAGGCCCTCAGAGCTCCAGGCCTCCAGGCGGCTCTCCTGGAGGTGCCACCCTCACCACAACCCCAGCAACTCCATCTCTGTCTCTCTCAGTAACACACAAGCTCACTCGCAACTTCCAAGCCAAACCAGAGCCACCTACAGTAGCACTCTTGTTATGCCGTGATGCTTTTTATATCATGTGTGCTTGTGGACCATTTCACTCTGGGCTTTTTGACTGCAACCACTACGTACTGTACATGGCAAGAAGAGAAGTCTGTTAGTCAGCTGAGAGCCACTCTAACCACTTTTACACACGCCGATTCTGAGCTACTGTGTTGGGTTAAATATGAACTAAAATGACTCTTTCCTTTCCCACTGGCCAATTCTAACTGCTGCATTCTTGCTTGCGACATACCTTATGGTTTTAGAGTGTCATATTCAACTGTGTCCTTTAGTCATTCTGTATATAGCATGTGGACACATATGTTATCAATCTGTCGGGCTTCTTCTCAGAAAAGGAAAAAGTTCTCCACAGCAATTATACTGGAATCTCTAACAAAGTCCAGTCGAGCAGAACGGGGTTAACTTGCAGCAGACACTTACCAGCTGTCAAATGGCACTTTATTTACATTCAAGTGTATCAAATATGTCATTTGATTACCTGTATTACCCAATTATGTTGCATATCCTAATATTTGCATTATTCTTTGTGTCGTTCGTGTCATGTGTGTGGTGAGAACTGCGTATCTCCAAAATGTAAACTGAGGTAGAACAGCCATGTATTTAACGTGACCCTTTGCATTTTTGGGTTTGTCCAAAAGGGGTTTTGAAAGGGTTTTATAAGACCACGGGTGGAGGAATTTCTCAGCCCACAGAGGAGGACGTAATCCATACAACTTTTGTTAAAATGTCAACAGCACCAACATAGGAGCTACAGGGTTTCCACATGCCAAAAGGAATTAGCATTTGATTTATTATTTTTTTTGTTTTGTTTGGACTCTAAGATGAAAATGACAAACATCAGCTTGATTGCGTAAAGCAATAAATGAGAGTAAAGAGGCCGAGTGGATGCTCTGTGCAGTATATGTCACCCACCCAGCACACTCAGAGAGGTACAGTACTATGTAATAATGCCTTGGCCTGGCTGTGGCGGCCCCGTGCCAGCTCTGCTCGGCTCCGCCGCTGCCAAACAAGACCACAACATGGGCCTCTCTCTGCCTCAGCAGCAGGGCCTCGGCTATTACAGCCACGCATGGCTGACCCCAGGCCTACCAGCTGTTCACAGGCACCGTAAATCTCAGTTTGGTGCTGTCTGGTTTTTTTCACAACTGACCTCAGACCAGCTGTACTGTCACTGTCAATAAAAGACCGCACTTTACAGGACGCTATGGGAAACACGCTTGCCACTATAATGATACCATCAGTCAAATGATCGTCGTTCACTGCTTCACGGCTCTTGTCTGAGACTTTCTTTCTTTTTCTTCTTTTGAATTCTTTTCTTTCTTTTTCTTCTTCTTAATGTCACGCTTGCATGAAAACTACTCAAAAAGACTTCAGTTCCTTCTTGATCATGCTACAGATCTGCTTAGAACTGTAGATGTTTTGAGTTCACAGGTTTAAAATGTATGCGTATAATGTAAAATACAGAATATTGTGATGTGGACATGCAGTTGCAATGGTGTGCTTTGCATGAATACAGTGTAGCGTTTGGATTAAACATTGTGTTTCTGACAGGGAGCCGACACACAAAGTGTCATTCTGGCTTTTCTCTCCTTGGTTAAAACACACTGTGGTGGAGAAAATGACAGTTCTTGTTTGGGTCATAATCACAAACCATGATCTCACACACACACAGGTTTGTGGGGACCCGTCATTGACACACACACACACACACAGTAAAGGGATCATTTTCAGGAGCAAACATTTACAACAAAATCCATCGAGCCAAACAAAGCAAACATCTTCAGAACTTAGTAGTCAAAGTGCAGGATCAACAGTGAAGACAAGCCAAAGTTGTGTTCATAATGAGCTTTTTATTTAAAAGCACATGTATTAGAGCTAAGTACATTTAGCAGAAAAAAACAGCATTGCAACTATGTCTTTGTACAAAAAAAACGAGACAATACAAAAATATTAATATTGAATTTTAATACAATTGTGGGTGTACTTTTTTTTGAATGCATATTACAAACGTAACTATAACAATCTACAATAATTATCTAGATACAAAAATCATTCAATGCTTTTTAAGCAGCATTTTGTAAAGAACACAGGTCTGTAATCATAGTGGATATATCTAAACATGTTAAGAAACAGTATCTTACAGAGTAACTTTAGTGATCTATACATTATTTATATATTTATAAAAAGAGTGAAAACGGCTTGGTGAAATGATAGGACGGACTATACGATGAGAAAGATGTGCAACATGGCGGAGTGTGTTGTTAAAGGATATCTGAGTCGGCTGTAAATAAAAAAGGGCTTCTGTACTGTACAACTGTTAGTGATTATACGGGACAGGCTATACACATACAAGGTTAAAAATGCTTCTTAGCTGAGAATAAAAATATTAGATCCACAGTTTTCGTAACGCTCACCTGCTCTGTCGCTCTCTGACACACAATGGCACACACGCATGCACACAGACACACACACACACACACACACACACACTTGGCACAGCTGACAGTGTGTCTCATTTGACGCACACTTAGTTTATCAAGAGGGGGTTCCTTTTCACAGCGCTCATACATATGTACACACACACACACACAATGTACAAGCCCACACAAGCACAGGAGTGTACAGGACACACACACACACACACACACACACACACACACACACACACACACACACACACACACACACACACACACACACACACACACACACACACACACACACACACACACACACACACACACACACACACACACACACACACACACACACACACATTGCCAATGAGGGATTGGGTGGGTGAGAGCCCCTCCCTGCCAGCGGAAAGAGCCCAAATCATCCCCAAAAATAATGTGCCAGCTTAGCTGTAATTCATCACCCTCTTTCCACGGTGACAGCCCGCACCCCTCCACTCCGTCCACCCGTCCCCTTCCCGTTTAGGAAGCCAAAACAGATGGCCAACCAACACCAGGAAGTGGCATGGCACAGCCACGCCTCTTATACAGCTGCTGGGAGATCTGCCTCCCTTCTTCCACAAGGAAATATCCCCCCCTTTTACTACATCTAACCCTCGAAAAATGCAACATCCCGGGTTTGGGCCACTCTGAGAGTCCACTACAAAAAGCTTGACATGCTGATCTGGAGACAGAGGTAAATGCTGGAGGCCTTGACTTCCTACTGCTAAACACAGCTTATTGGGATACTGACATCTTGCTTATCAGTCAAGAACAAAGACAGCCAAAGGATTGCTCTAAAACCTGTTGAAAAGATCAGTATGCGATCTTTACAGTGGCCTCCTGGTAACAGGGTTATTGTTATTGAAGCCATGCTATGCTAACTTTATCCTGCCTGGCGCGTGGCGTCCTGTGAAGCCACCGCCACAGGCTCGGTTGGCTTCTGGGAGTCAATACTTCTGTCTCACGGGTGTCAGCTTCATCAAGTTTTCTTTCAGTTAGACGTCTCAGGCAGCAAGTGGTGATAATGGACAATGAACTTAAAAAAAAAAAAAAAAAAATAATAAAAAAAAAACAGTGCTATAAGTTATATTTTTCTATACTGTTAATATTTCTATGCTGCTAGTTATTGCAGTAATATCCTTCCCGTAGCTAAGGAAGTTGTTGTCCTACGGCGTTCCAAGGCCACAGAGAGTTCGGAGAGGAAGCATCACTGGAAATCCCTCTCTCAGGCAAGGGGGTTTGTCTTTTTTTTTTTTTTTCATTCATTCATTAATTTTTGTTCACAAGTTTTTTCATTTCTTGTGGTCAACACTTCCATCAGACCTCCACACCCTTTAGCTCTGCCTGTCAAAGTCATCAATTTCTTAAATCATTTTGTCTTTTAGTCTTCCAATTCTTATCGGTTTGTGCTCAAAAAACGATGGGCTCAAATGTTGATTAGTAGTTAACATAATGGTACATAATAAGTCTGGATAGTGAGAGTGGACTCTGCTGTGCAAAATCTCAAATCGGACACCCTAGTCCACGGAGTGAGCGCCCCTGCTGGGCGTTGCAAAAGGGAGGAGGGTGCCATTTGAGACGCAGCTACAGTCTCTCGTCGCTACATTCTACTGTCCGATGGGAGGCGAGCGGCGCTGCGATTGGCTCCTCGGTCGCGGCCTTCTCTCACACCATGTTGTGGTGGTTGTTCCTCTCGATGATGTCGGACGAAGGGAGCAGCTCCTTCTTGATGGGGGAGGGCGGGGGAGTGGCTGGCTTCACCCTGGGCTTGAACAGGTCGGACACGTAGAACACCTGGAGGACACACAGAGGGAGAGCAAGGTGAGGACATAGACAGCAAACAGAGAAGACCTGATGAATCAGCGGAAAGACAGGAAGACACATTGTTTCCTGTAAATAAAGATGGGATATGATGGCTCAAACCAAATGTTGGGATGGTTGTTTGGATGCGTGTGTCCTGTTTCGTAGTTCAGTTTTTATGCAAATGAACCACATTGGAGGACAGTCGAGTTATCATTGTAATTTGCATAGAGCATGTTAAATCCATTTAGTCAGTTCAGTTGATTTGCCTATGCCAAACATCTCCCGAGGCAAGGTTACCAAATAATCATCCTATGTCTCCTCTTGTCTAAAAGCCTGGGCTCAAACATGTCTCTCTCTCTCTCTCTCTCTCTCTCTCTCTCTCTTTCTAAGACAAAATCTAATGAAATTGCACAAGTAAAGACTTAATAGCAGGGGTGACCTGCACCTCTTAGCTGGATCTGGAAACAGTCTGGATACAACACGGCAGGTCTGAACAGGGTCAATGTGAATATGCACCTACGTGTGCTTGTGTCTGCAGGGGAGCTGGGTGGCTGGCGAGACGCGTAAAAAGGTAATGTTGCATTACTTCATGATGCCATGATGAGAAAACTCCCCATCCCCTCCCTCCGCCACACTTTTGTACAATCCAAAACTGGCAACGGTGAGTAATGTGGCTCAAGGAAATGATCTTAGTATAGCTCACATTAAACTGACAATCAAATGCAGTGAACCCGAGCTAATCCTTTTTATTAAAACGATGCCCGGGGTGAATTCATCTTTTACATCAACTCTGAGGTCAGCCTGGCAGCCACTGGTGGCCAATGGATGATGTGAGAGAAAGAAAGAAAAAAAAATGAAAGCACTTCCTGAGATCCTGATGACATCATATGTCAAACAGGAAAATGGGCAGGGGGTGGCCTGGAAGTGGGACCATGGGAACTACTGTACACTGTTAAGAGTGGATTACCGTTATAAGGGTCTGGGGGTAAGTCATGAGCAACTGCGGCTTCAGCTTCACACACACACACAAATACACACACACACACACACACACACACACACACACACACACACACACACACACACACACACACACACACACGCGTGCGCAGCAGCGTTTCCTTCCGTGCTGCCAGTCAAGGGCCAGGCAGGCGAGGAGAGGGGGGAAGCTGCCAATCAACGGTAAACTCTGAGAAAGAGAGCTTATAGTGTGCTCCATTTACCTTGGAACTCGGAAGCTGGAGCTGGGAATGACGTCACACCCGAGTTGACCACGTTCCATTAAAACAAGTCGGATTTCACAGTGGGGTTAGCTCTATTCAGATTAGCCACTGTAAGCAATACCAGTTCATAACGACGCATTAGGTCGTTTTTTTGTGCATACAAACAGCGTAAAAACAATGTCCACAGATAGAAGTTGGACTGGACTGTGTTTAAGACGGATTTAATGATACACAAATAAGACGGATGTGCAAATAAACTGTAAATAACTACCGCTTTCACTGCTGTTGATGCACGGAGCAGCCATGTTGGATTTCGAAGTCGGGGTAATGTAAGATGCTCCCGACTTCCCAACTTGGAAATCCGACTTCAGGGGGGCGGGTTCCCGATTCAAGAGTACAAATGGAACGCACTGTTACTACGCACCAGCTCCTCTCGGGAAAACAATATGGATAACTCTCATTGAAGAAAATGCGGTGCGCTCGTACGGGGAAAACATACTAGTGGTCGTGGTCGGCATACAGTCGGCGATCTACGTATATAACAACGGCTGTTGTTGTTGAGCGGTGGGCTCAACACAAAGACCGTCTCTTTCATTACAGCTTGACATATTCTGACCGTAGAATGGCCTTCACTGGTGACCTTTGACTGATAGATGATATCACACGTATATAGATATCTCCATAACACACAGCTGCTTTCAGAGCTGTAAAAGGGCTCTTTGTGAGTCAGTACAGTCAGTAGCTCACACAGTGTCTTCAGTGCATCATTATATGGTACAGTATATTATGATATAATTAGGGGAGTGGAGAGAGAGATATGCGATGAGTCATATCTCGGGACTGCCCCGAGCCATCATGGAAAACATTCTTTATGTTTCCCCATCAGGATGCTCAGCGTCCAATCAAGAGCAGGCCGTGTTTGCCGCGTCAACCGACCTCCAACCTATCGCCCCTGAACCCGCCGGGGTGGAAGGCATATCACAACCTCACCACTTCCTGAGTGTGACTCACGCACAACACACAACACACACACACACACACACACACGCAAGCCTTTTGTGTTGAGAGATGCAGACTCAGCAGTTAGGCTTCTATTACATGCAGGACCTTGAAAGACATGTATGTATGTGTTTGTGTGTATGAATGTCTGTGTGTGTGTGTGTGTGTGTGTGTGTGTGTGTGTGTGTGTGTGTGTGTCTAATTGTGGTGTGTCCTTATTCACTAATAAATTGTCAAGCCTGACACATAAAGAAGCTGAATCACACAGGAAATGAGTTCACCAACTTGCAGGAACTGTGAATGTTATAGAAAAAAAAAAACACCACCACATTACTCACTAGACCCCCCCCCCCCTTCATGTCAAAGGATAAAACTGAATTTCTTTGCACGCACATGAAACCAACTATGAATATCTTTGCGGCCGAAACAACACATCGGTAAATGCATTTAAGCCAATTTAGGTCAGAGGATGTAACTCTATTGTAACTCAAATTTTCCAAGACATGCTTAACTTTGTCTTTCTATATATGTGCATATGTTTTTTTAAAACAACTTTGTAAGTGTTAACTGGCGGTGTTGTACATACAGTTACACATTTTGACACGTGGGTTGTGTGTGAAGGGATAGAAGATGACTTTCTGCGCTGAGCACACAGACATTCAGTCATTCTTTGAGACCCTGAGTAAGTGCAGCATGTCCTCGAGTGTTGTGATAGCATCCTCTTGCCCCCCGTCCTCCTTTAACGCCTAATGCCCTACTACTCAACTCTTCTCCACCGTGACACTGGCCCAGCTTTCTCTGCCAACAGCTGCTTCCCGCTGGATTTGGTCCTCTTGACCTTTTATTCCCACACATGTTGAAAAGTAGGTCACTACGTCTGATAGGAAGGGCCAGGTAGGACAGACAGACCGCTTCCTGTTGTGGTTAACTTGATTCTCTGGACCGCCGCCTTGCAGACATGGTCACACACACCCACACACCCACACACACACACACACATCTACATATTCTTCCAAAAAAACGTCCATGTATGCGACTCAGACACCATCCGTCAGCAAATGTGTGGACAGACAAAAGGCGTTTAAAGCAGCAATTAACTTACAACAAAGGCGGTCTAACAGTCCAACACGTCACTACATACGAATGTGTTCTTTCTTGCCCCAGGTTTGCATTGTTACTGGCACTCAATG
>NC_041339.1:4101391-4231391 GCF_004354835.1 Perca flavescens
GGCCGGCCTCAGCCAAGGTCTACCCAGCCCACACCTCCAGACTTGTGCCTTATAATCAGCTAGGCTAACAATACCCACAGACGGCCGCAGTGCCTCCCAGCAACCCCCGTCCACTACGAGCCCCTGTAGGTGTGGACGTAAAGTGCCTTCGCACTTCCTCTACGACACTCTTATCATTGTTCTTCTCCTCACGGAAGCAAAGGAAGCGATCCCTCCCATCCCTTCCAGTCTCATGCTCTCCTCCTCCCTGGCAGGGATGTTTAGACTTCAGGCTTCCTCCGCAGCGGTTCTCAGGTAGCGGGCCAGGACTACTGATAAGTACCGTTGTCTGACGTCCTAAAGCCTCTCAATTTTAAGCCAGCTTTGATGGAGGTTGAAGGTGAAAGAGTGAACGCTTAGCCAAAAGAAAGAGTTACAGTGACCCGACAATCAACTTGGCCCTATCCGACTGGAGGACAGCGAGTAAACCCAAATAACCCGTCCAACCCTGATTCAGCAGAAGCGTGCACGCACTGAGATATGATAAGCGATTCAGAGGGTTTATGACCTTCTAAAATCTCAAAATGTATTTTGTCTCCTCTAAAAATCCAACTCGGGACTTAAATAGATTCAGGCTCTCTGACCCGAGCTGTCCTCCCACGAATTGGTTGTGCGTCTCAAATAAGTTAGATGTCAGGGAAAACAACAATAAAACACAAACGGCAAACGGAGTCCCAGCAGATTCCCATGACGGATGGAGACAAGAGCGACACAAAGTCTGGTGGTTTCTAAAGGAATCCAGCTCATTCCAGTGAGATCTTCTCCCTCTGTCTCAGTCTTCAATAAAAAAGGAAACGCACACAACAAAGTGAGAAAGAATGAGGGCCCGTTTTACACTCCAGCCCCCTTCCCATGCTTTCCTTGGGTTCACACCGCGCTGCGAGACAAAAGCGTAGCTGTGGTTAAGACCACTTATATCGCAAATAAACATTTGGAGTTTTATTTAGCCAACAACAGTGACAGAAGGATCTGCAGGCAGGAATAACCCGCAGAAATAACCCCAGCCCTCTGCTACTGGATGTGCGCACCTTAGACAAAACAAAAGATAGCTCACTAGGACGCATGAATGCACACACACACACACACACACGCTTGTTTTCTGTGGCTGCGGTGTGGCTGCGCCGCGTGCCAGTTATCTGGGTGCCATCACCGAAAGGCTTCGACGCTGAGAAGTCTCGGGTCAAAAACCACATCAGTCACAGACGCAGCACTCCGACGCGCTTGGCAGGAAATGAAGTCCTTCAAAATCAAAGTGTGACAATTAGCAGATGACTGGGGGTGGGGGTGGGGGTGGGGTGGGGGAGGGAGAGCGAGGTGACAGCCACACTCCAGAAATGACACTTTCACCCTAGTGAGCAACAAGGGAGACAAAAAAAACGAGGGCCGAGGTTGAGCGGAAAGACACATTTTCTCTTATCTATTATAATAATTGACATTATAAATGTCAATGTGAACAAAACTGACATTATCCGTCCTCATGTTCTATGGATTTTTTTTGGGACATTGTGGAGGACACATGAGAAACACAAGAAGACTTATTTGAGGTGACTACAAGAGAGAGGGAAATTCTACGAGTGATGGCAACAACAAACGAAATGCCACGGATTCCTTTTTCCAGAAGGAATGCCTCCATCGTGGGCTTTGTTTCAGGCCGGTTTAGTATTCCAAAACATGAACTACAAACTGTCACATCCTCTCTCATTCAGCGCCAGCCTCCTCTGGCTGCGGTCCTGAGCTTGCCGCAGCTGGAACACTGGTCTCTGACTAGTGTGTCACTCTGTGGTCTGGATGCCTCACATGTCCGTTCCCTCGCTGCTTTTTATTCATCTCTTTTCCTTGGTCTGAGCAGAGTGCGGCTGTAGGTTCACCCAGAGGCTGGGAAATACCCACAGCAAGCTCTCGCTGCATGACAATGTACTACAACACATCAGAACATCAACCCCCCCGTGAGAACTTGGACCACCTTGTAACCAAGCTTAGGGCCCAACAAGACCCAAAATATTGACTCCTTTTTTTTCCCCTCAGAGGAAGAAGAAGGGAAGGAGATGATTGCAGAGATATGAGCTGGCAATTGTCACACATTGTGTGTGTTATTAGCCTGTTTGAAGCATGAAATGCCTCTAGGGTGCTAAGCCCTACCCGACACCCACAACAGGTGGAGTGATAGGAAGGGAGGGAGAGATTGAAATGGGAGAGGACAGGAAGTGCACACACAGCTGCTCTGAAGAAAACAGGTGGAGTGCATCCATCCATCTCTTGGAGGAGTAAAAAAGGAGAATAAAACTCCTCATAAACTGAGTGAGGAGGAGGAGCAGTGGATAAGAACGATGTTTTTTCTGCAGTCGGTAAATCCCCAAATCGAGGTCCTGCCTTTTTTTTCCTCCCATGACTCCCTGTACAATCTGTAAACCATTGTTTCTGTGGCTCCCAGCATGTGTGTGCTTGCATGAATGTGAGTGTGTGATGAGTGTTGAATAGTCACTTACAGCCAAGTAGAGCATGGTAAACATTGAAAAAGAGGCATGTCCTGAGAAGAAGGATTTCCTGTGGAAGATAAAATGTATCTTCAGTCAGTTTTTTTTTTTATTTAAGGAGTATTTTTAATACATCATACTGTACATTAGTTTGATATCGGTGTTTACACAAACCTGGCCTCCTGTACATCGCTCTCTGCGCCACTGCAGGTATAGTTGGTGATGTATCCCAGTGAACAGTTGATGGTGGAGAAATCGGGTTTACACACATCTAAGAAGTGGGGCCTCATACGGCCCACCGACACCTTGGCAATGTCTGTAAATGACTGGCTGACGGCACATCCGAAGAGAAACACACCCATCTGCAAGATCACACAATAATGATTAGACATATTACCAATGTAGCAGTCTATACTCATTGATCATTGGCTAAGCACCTTATTCTTATTCAGGCTTTCCGTTCTCACACGGCCCGTATGCAGTTTATAATGGTAACATGGCAGATTTATAACTCAAAATTTGTAGTCATTTCTGAAACAATTGGTCCTTGATTTAAGACAGTGGTGGACAAAAAGCAGGCTTCCCATTTCTTGTCTGCGACTATCGTTTTTTTTGGCTTAACAGATTTGGTGCTATGCCATTTCTCCGACGCTCCATTGTCCCGACCTCTCAATAACCCGAAAAATTCCCTTTGGTCCTACAGCCCACTAGTCCAACCACTATGGCCACGCCAAGACCCGCCCTTCAATAACAATTATTGGACAGGCGTCCATGCTTATGCAAGGTAACGTAACCCCAGTCTTTTCCCCTGACCAATCTGCTATCCTAACCTTAACCACTCGAGGTCAAATGCCTAACCCCAACCAACCAATCGAGCTGCTTCGTAGAGCGGGTCTTGGCGTGGCCATAGTGGGATTTGTAATTTCGCCACCAGCGGGACGTCGGACTAGTGGGCTGTAGGACCAAAGGGAATTTTTCGGGTTTTTGAGAGGTCGGAACAATGGCGCGTCGGAGAAATGGGCAGTCCCCACAGATTTTACCAGCTGTAACTAGCTAGCAAATTAAGCTAATGTTAACATCATGAATTGGTTAAAAACGCTGTGTGCGAATGATTTTTTTTCACGTTTCCAGATTACTCATTTTAGGGTAAGTAAGATAAGACTGTTATTTCTTTCAACATAAACCTGTTCAGCTGCTCATCTTACATAGCTGGACAAGCAAGACAAAAGGTGAGATTTATGCTTTATTGTTCATATTTTCAACCTGTACGTGTCACTGTTAAAATTAAGAGTGAAAGGGCTTTTGGGATGAGGACTGACTGAAGTGTTTGGTGAATGTAACGCCGTCTCCGACATCCAATAGAGCAGGAAAAAGCTGCCAACGTTAGCCTTCGCTCTGATGTAGTAGCATCCAGGACGGGCACCCACACAGTGAGGCAATATGACCCAGTGGGTGTGCTACGACTGGAGGTAGTAGGCTTGTTAGCCTAACATGATAACAATTGAAGCCTACATGATCGGACAAACGCACTGTTTAATCCATTGCTTATACTATGGCTCTTGTATTTTTTGGTTTTGGCGAAGGAAAAAAAAAAGAAATCCCTATCCAAACTCTTTATATATCTCTTACGACAGCCCAGTTCAACGATCGATTCAACATGTGGAATAATAGAAAGTCTTACAGGTCGGCCATGCCATGCCTAGTTACAAAGCTACGATTTTTACGATCACTGTTCAGGTTAGGGATTTGGCGAACTGTCAGTTATGTATGCCATAATCTCAACACGTATTAAAGCACACTTATGGAGAGCTGACCTGCTTGTAGAGGGCTGCAACATAGGGATTCCCGACGAAAGACTTGGTTCCCTCATGTAGTTGGTGAATCCTGAAGCACTCTCCAATCACAATCTAAAAGAAAGAATTGTTTTTTGAGATAAACAGGCGACACCAATCACAAATACAAGAAACATTCTAGCTATGTGATGCTGCTGAATCCTACAGTTTTACAGTGGGCTTAAATGCAGATAACTATGCAGTAAAAACAGATAACGTTTGAGTGTGTATCATGCAGGAAATCTAATTTAATTCCAGACTGAAGTCAGAGATGGAGTAGAAAGGATGTGTAAAGGACAGACAGGAGAGACAGAATGAGTGAGATCCACACAAAAAAAAGACAAACATAAAGAATGAGCATGGCCTGCCTTTCCCTCAGGCAGTTTTGTTGTAATGTGAGTTTCATTATTAATGAATCAATGATATGGTGGGGCCTTTTTATGTGGGATATGAAGGATAATGAGACAGTGAAGGCGAGGGAAAAAGGAAAATATGAAAACAAATTTCCCAGACTCAGTCAGACTGACCTGACTTTGATATAAGAAGGATTTTATATCAGGGCAATGGTCTGTTTCAAGGCTTAAGTAGAGTGAGAAACCCTGAATCCTGTGGTAATCCAGCCAGAAGGTTAGTAACTAAGGTAAGTAGTGTTGGGGCCCTTGGAAAGTCCTCATCTACACTGAGGGGGCTTACACCAAGCCAACCCTGGAGGCACGGATATGTCAATCATATCTCTACCACCTGGGGTATCTGATTGACAGACCGGCCGCTCTCCACCTCTAACCACATCTCCCTTTCCTTCCTCTTTCCACACAAGGATTCACTCTTCGGCCTACCTTCTCACCCAATCTCTCAGGAAAATATTTACCTGCCCATCTCTGAGCCGGCAGACACTGTGAATGCAAATAGCATTAAGACTTTAAAAAGGTGTGCGCGTCGGCAGCTTAAGTGTTTCCCAGGCGTCCTATCGAGTTAATAGAGAAACATAATGTTTGTGTATTTACTTGTATTGTTTTGTGTATTGTTAGGCCTGATAAACACACCTATCCTGCATATTGGGTGGTCAGCTGGCAGGCTCCCAGCCAGAAGAAACAAACATGGTGGCGTATTAGTGCGTGTGTGTGCTATTGTCAATGAATTGTTTTGATCTAAGCTTAAGATTAGAGCCACAGGAGACGGATACAGGACAGAGTAGTTTATTTGGGTTGTCAGCATTTGCATTCAAACCTCACCTCCCCTTCTCTATCTCCCCGTCTCGGCTTATTGCTGTGTGTCTGGTTGCCTAAGTGCAGACAGGGCCTGTCATGGATACGGCAGGCCTTTCTGATCACAGCAGAGGGCCCAAAAGGTGCCCGATGGGTTTATTTGGATCGTCAGCGAGTATGCTTATTGAACTCTATCTTGCTACTGCTAACTCTGTTTCTCACAGTGGAAACGTGGCCTGTCAGACATAGATATGTCTGACCAGCAGGACTGTTGGGATTTCCCTTGCAACGAAGATAAACAAGAGGCCCAACTGGAATCTGCTACCAGTGCATGTATAGGTGTGCATGTGTGTGTGTGTGCGTGTGTGCCTGCATGAGTGAGCGTGTGTGCGTTAAAGGAATGGTGTCGGCATGGCAGTAGACGCCACTAATGAAACACAGCTGTGCGAGACACGCCAGCTTTGCCCACACGTGAAAACATGTGAGGGAACTAACTAACACAGTCTCCTGGTTCCAATGAGCAAGAGCTTGTACAGCGTGTGTGTGTGTGTGTGTGTGTGTGTGTGTGTGTCCACCAAGCTTGGCGAGGAGACGACTGCAAAGCGACGTCTCAGTCTGGGAACTTATGAGGGGGCTGTGCCACAAAGAGTCTGGGGGCTGTAAAGATCATCTAGCCTGACCACGTGGCACTAATAATTGACATACACATACCGCACAACACGTCATTATGACATGTTTCCACTTAACAACCCCCCCCTCCTCCAATCTGATGGCACTACACTGGAGCCAATCCCTCTCCAGAGCAGGAGTCAAGTCATGGGAATGAGGACTTCATGCTGTTGCTAACTGGTGGGACGCCTCAGGCTATCAGCGAGGCATGGGAGAGAGCATTGACACGTTCACCGAAGTAATGTGCAGGGCACAGAGGGCACGGAGTCAGGGTGCACGGATACGAGTGGGGGGGTGTGAGAATGGACCAGGAAATTGTAAAATCGCTTTGGGTCATTGGCATGCATGTGTCAGCACACACACAAATGTCGCTTTGTGGGGGGGGCTCTCGCCAGCACTGACTCACTTAGCGAAGTACTAAAATGGCTCGGATGACTCAAAGCTGATACGGAAGAATAAAGTGTGACGAAGAAAACATTATAGAATGAAAGGGTAGGACATATAGAGCACATTTATAGCAAAAGGCTGGAGTATTTTAGAAAACGCTGCATGATAAGAAATCACTCAAACTTTTTTTGATTTAGGGGCTATGTTAGTGAGAATAATCTATTGGACTAAAGTAACAGTTAAAAAGAAGTGATTTTAAACTGGAGTCAAAGTAGCAAACAAAGGGAGGTGTGAAGGTCGACTTACAGAGAAGATGGCAATAAGAATGCCAACACCACAAAGCACGGCATCGCTAATGGTGTCTCCCTCTTTTCGGGGGAAGCGGATGGACTCGTCCGAACAGTAAAACCCGCGCTGGTACGGCTTTATGGTGCTAGTCTCAATGATCAGGAAAGGCAGGCTAGCTACAAAAGACACAAGGAAAGAAGGGAGCAAAGAGAGAGAGGAAGAAAGCACCAGGTCAGTGACACATAAACAGAAGAGAACAGGGGGGAGCACAAGGAGCACGCTGGCACCGGGGGATCATGGGATATGGCAGAAGTGGGTGGGGCTTAAGAGTGTCATGTATGGTCCGCTTAGAACGATGGAGTGATGGATTTCCAAAATCAGATGCAAACTATGATTTAAGATTCTGACTTTAGACTGACTTTTTTGTCACTACTTCACAGCCACCATCATGAACCATCAGCCATCACCGTTTCTGCCTTCAGTGTTCCCCAAGGCCGAGGGCTCTTAGTGTGGGGGGGGGGGGGGACTTACAGACACCGCGGGCAGTGTCAACCCAACACAAGTGAGCACTGAGGAGGGGACGGTGCTCTTCTTGTAGGGGTATCTGAGG
Source organism: Perca flavescens (assembly GCF_004354835.1). Taxonomy (NCBI): domain Eukaryota; kingdom Metazoa; phylum Chordata; class Actinopteri; order Perciformes; family Percidae; genus Perca; species Perca flavescens. Next base: position 4,108,896 of record NC_041339.1, read on the forward strand.
CTGGAATCACTGCAGTAGAGACCCCTCTGGTATGGACGAACAGAGGTACGGTGCAGAACCAGGCTGGGCAGCATAGCTACACACACACACACACACACACACACACACACACACACACACACATACATATACCCATGAATGGATGTTTGAACCCATGCACACACACACACACATACAGTACATAAAGCTGACTCGCAGACACCACTAATACAGGAAAGCACACTGCATCATACAGCTAACTCCACTTACCTGTAAGCTGAAGAAAAAAAGATCTCATTAAAACACACTTTAACAGTCCTTCACAGGTGAGTGTTTGAGCTCACGCGAACATTAAATCAGGAGGTTTACTCAGCAAACCCCCTCCTGCTGCTCCTGTTGACTGTGTGACACCAGGCTTTAGAGAATTTAGGTTTATTCCTCAGTATTAGGAGACCCCCCCCCCCTTCCTGACAGAGCAAATACGCACTGACATTCAAGGCTATGGTCCATTATTGGAGACAAAAGAAACCCACCAACATGGGGTACTGTGTCAATACATTGTGAAAACTTCAATGTTACGGATTGTAGGGAAAGAGAGTGCCATTCCGGGAAGAGTGTTGAAATTTGTGTGCAGCTACCGCGAGTTAGCTTAGCATAGAGGCTGACAACAGGGAAAAAAAAAAAAAAATGCTTGCCCGGTAACAAACTTCAGGTTTTGTATGTATAAAATAAATAAGATTAAACATGTTAATTACTATAAGCAGATCTTATTTCCTATGGACAGAGCCAGACTAGCTGTCCCCCCTGTTCTCAGTCTTTATGCTAAGCTAAGACAAGCTAAGCAGTAGTAGCGATATTTATCGTAAAAACATGAGTGTGGTATTAATCTTCTCGTCTAACTCTCCGAAAGAAAGAAAATAACAGTGTTTCCCAAAATGTGGAGCTGTTGTTTTAGTAACAGCCTGCATGAGGATCTGGAGGAGCTTCGTCCAAACTACCTGAATATCAAATGGACCAGTTGAAAGCTAGCGCTAGAAGTTGAATGCATTCATGCACACCCTCATTTTATTCTGATGAAGGGAAAATAAATGCATATCTCCAGATCACAGTGCTACAAATGCTAACTCTGGCTGGGACTTTCCTTTAGAGATTTTAATGTGTGAAGAAAAACATAACTAAGCCCACCCAACTCTGGAAAAAACTTTTGCATGAGAGCACGTACGACTGAAGCAGCTCATAAATAGGCACAAAGGCGTCCTGAAGACCCATACACAGACACACCAACATATACATTCAACATCAGACTGCACAGAAACTACTCCCACGTGCGGTTCATGCGGTGAGCTCACATCACAGCCATTTTTGACATTTGGGTCAAAGTCAGAAATCTACTCATGAATGTTCCTAATGCGGCTGAGAACCGTGGCCGTTGTCTCACCAGTGTTGGGAGAGGGAGATCGGGTTACTGGTCTGTCCTGAAAACACACAGCAGTCACCATGAAATTCTTAAAAGACCTCAAAACACACTTTCTTATGCAGTCTTGTAGACACACACTCAAGGCTCCTGAACGTCCACGCCGTGACATCTGCTCCCACTTGAAAGAATAAAGTGTTGTCTCAGGTGTCAAAGAGTCCATTCTCATTACTTTTTAATAGGACAATGTTGCATTTTTTCCATTTTATCCTTCCGTGTGCATTAATATATGTGGCGCTGGTGGTTTTTGGACCATAGGAAATTATCATTTTGAAAGCTGTCTCCAAAAAATTAAGCTAGTTGATAGATTAAACTTTTGCCATATCCGGTCGGCTTTTTTAAGAATGACTTCAGTGCCGTTCTTTGTTCTTTTCTCAAAGAAAAGAGTCACGGCCAAAGCCAATTCGAAAAAACGCTGTTCCCAGCAGCAGCAGCCATAAGCCCCGCCCACCGACTCTATACACGATGTGATTGGCTTGACTAGAGTTTGGTTTTTCCAGCTCGCAAGCCAACGGAGTGTCGCTAGACCCCCCCTGGCTGCAAATCACATTTGCTGCCAAAAGGGTGCGTCTAGATTTGTAGGCTAATGGACAACATTTTCTGTCCTTAAACTGAAGTGCTGAAAAAATACTCCGAAAAAAAATTGAAATGTGAACATCTAGATTACTATGACAACCGGGCATATTTTATCTGCTGATGACAATCAAGCGAAATTATCTAATTCAATTCAATTTTATTTATAGTATCAATTCATAACAAGAGTTATCTCAAGACACCTTACAGATAGAGTAGGTCTAGACCACACACTATAATTTACAAAGACCCAACAATTGCAGAAATTCCCCCAAGAGCAAGCATTTTAGTGTGACATTGGTGAGGAACAACTCCCTTTTAGGAAGAAACCTGGGACAGACCCAGGCTCTTGGTAGGCGGTGTCTGACGCTGCCAGTTGGGGGTGTGATGAACAGTGGCAATAACAGTCATAATAAAGATAATGGAACAGTGACTAGAAATAGTAGTCGTAGTAGTTCATGACATAGCAGGGCACTGCAGGCTGTTAACAGGGTGTAGCAGGGCACAGCAGAGCATAGCAGGACGTAGCAGGAAGCAGCAGGACACTGCGGGGAACAGCAGAGCATAGCAGGGAGTGCAGCAGGACCTCGGCGACAGCTCTAAAGCTCTAGAACAACTTCTAAATGGACCCTGAGGTGAGAAGGTTATGTCCAGTGCTGATTTAAAGTCCAAGAATGGATTTAGTATAGCAGTCTCAAGAATAGTGCTGGCACCACTTTCTTCTCAGCGACTGGACAAAACAAATCTACTGAAAGCCACTAACGTGGCATCAAGAGTAAAACGTTTCTATTGTTTTGTTGTTTGCTGTCTCTTCCTCTCCAGTGGTTGGCAGAGGGCAGCAGATGGGATGGTCATTGGGGCGGACACCTGCACAAACAGGGTGCAGCGCCAGGCCTGGACAGGCTGCTGGTGGGCCCACATAGGGCTGGGCCAGGCTTTGGTGGTGTCTGAGAACCACACTGTCCACACAAACAGGCAGGGTAAGCTTTTGGGTGAGCCTGTTCACACAGGGTTATAAACGGGCAACATGCATTTCTGTTTCTGTCTTTTAGCTTAATGCCCCTATGGACTTGTGGTGAAGTTTAAACACAGGGAGAACCCCCATGTGTCAAGTCCTTGTACAAAATGACTTCTGTTGGGTAAACACTCAGCTGAGAAAAAACACTTTTTCTGCATTGGTATCATGCTTTCGCTCACGCCAATCTCTAGCTTTCCATTTTCTCCTTCCCTCCGTTTCTCCATCCCTCCACTCTGGCCTACTTGTGGAGAGGGGATTCACATGCTAATGAGGAGAAGTGAAAGGAGGTCATGGGCTTAACAGACATAGGAAACACACACAAACACACACACACACGCAAACTGGCACTTAACGGCTAAACCAATCGGAGAACAACGTGAAAAACTCAGGCGCTAACCAGCTGAAAGACAGAAAAAGGAAAGTGAGAGCATGCGATTGAGTACTCAACACCATCTATTGAGAATTTATGAAAAGCCTCTCTGTCCACACACTGCCCAGCCTTGAGATGCCAAGCTGTTTTGTGCTGACCCCCCCATGCCATCTCCCTGAAAACAGCCTGGTATGTGGGCATACCACAATCAGTCCATCAACCTCTCTGCACAAGCTAAGTCTCGCTCCAGCTCCAACCCTACTGCCTCATCTGCAAACAGCGGTGTAAGGAAATATGACCTCTTTAACGGCAACGGGATAAAGAGCTTCACAGGGCCCACTGACCCAGAGAGAGAGGATGAGAGAGGAGAGGGGAGTGTCAGAGGAGGGAGAGATAAAGACATAAAGGGAAGAAAAAGAAAGAGGTGGGCTGGGCTGTTGGCAAAGGCCTGTGGTGCATCAGTGAATTAAAAAACAACTATTTTACAATCTCTGTCATGAGGTCAGTAACTCATACCCTCATTGAAGAAGGAGGAACACCTGTTCTGCTTGCAAACAGCCCTACTTTATACTTCCACTAGCGACACAGAGGAACCTAAATGTAAATGCATTTTTGTATTATGTCAAACTATTTCCCACCTTTGTTTGGATGTGTTTGCCTTGCTGGAGAGGTTGAGGTGTGTTCTGAAATCTTAGAGCCAATTAGACTTATGAGCTATCAAGCCACTGAGCTGCTTTTAAACGGCTCAAATAGGCGTCTGAGAATAATTGGAGCCTAAAAAAAAACCTTAATGGAGAGAAGGGGAAAGAGAGAGTTAGGAAAAGAAAGTATGGAGAATGCAGCAACAGAAAAACACACATCCTAAGTGGGTGGCTTGGCGAGTTTTGGGGAACAGTTCTATTTGTCTTATCAGATCCTGTCATGCATTTCTCTCTTTGAGTCTATGAGGAGAACCGCTGCAGAGTCAGACCACTAAAGACTACTTACCACAGGTCAGACAGAGAGAGAGAGAGAGAGAGAGAGAGAGAGAGAGAGAGAGAGAGAGAGAGAGAGAGAGAGAGAGATTTCTTTGGCTGGGTAAATCAGTCTTTATATGCAGAGGTCATGGCGAGGCCTTTGTGTGTGTGTGCGTTTGTGTATGTGTATGTACATACTTTTAATCCGTAAATCCGCTCACATGTTCATGCTCTAGTGCATGCTAGAAATTACGGCACAAAAGTATGTTTGCTTGGTTTGCGTGCATATGTTTATATGTTTAACGTTCTATATGTAGCTCGCTGTGCATGTGTGCGCGGGTATATGCTTGCACACATTTGTTTGTGTGAGCGAGATTATCCAGCCGGCGCCCGTTTTAATTGGCTTTGGAGTTAAATTTGGTAGCGCAAGTTAACTCTTAGATTAGCAGGACTAGCACAATCTGGTTTTTACATTTCCCACAGACATAAAGGAAAGAATTGTTTCTTTTTCGGCTTACTGCAGAGTGAGAAATAGTTAGGATTTGCATTTTCACGCATTTCGACAGTGCTCATTAATATCAAGTCCAAAGTCCCTGTGTCCTGCAGGGTTAGGATCAGCGGTCTATTATTTTCTCTCATCTTATCAACGACTGTACTTGCCAAAACAGGAAACAATAGCTATGCTTAAGGCAGCTAACGCTCTGCGGCGCTCACAAGGTTAATTCCCCTTGACATGGCACTAATTTCCCTGTAAAGCAACGCTTGCGGATGTGCAGAGACTGTGGGGGCAAGCTTCCCCGTTCTCCCATGACGCTCTCCCTTTTCTGGGTCTCTATTGACATTCTAAAAGCATTCATGGCTTTCAGGAGCAAAATCGGAATGATATCGTGATTATGGTGAGCGAGCTGGAGTGTCAGCAGTCAGTGTGAGAGGTGAATGGGAGGCGGAGCGGGGCAGAGGAAGACGTATTGTGGCCGGCTCTAATGGAGGATTTCCTCCTCCTGTCTCTCAAGCACCCCAATTCAGAGGAAGGTTAGAGAGTGCAGAGGCTGGGGGGGGGGGGACTCGACTCCATTGACTGGCCGGTCAATCAATCAGACTTTGTCTTCTCTTCTTCTATGAATTTTCTCACTGCCCTTCAACAATTCAGATGGCCGAGCAAGGCTGTTTATCAAACTTCAGCGCTATTTGGTACCTACCAAAAATGGTTTGAATGTTCTCCAAAACCGGCATACAATATCTGGTTCAATCCATCACAGATCCTTTTTGTTTATTTTTTTATATCATATAGTTCCTGATCTAAGCAATCAGGAACCATTTAACCAATTGCGTTTAGACATTTGGAAACGTTGGCTTCTTTTGTTCAAAGAAAAAAAAAATGAACTTGTGTGTTTTAAGTTTGTGAATAGTGCTGAAAACAATTAGTCGCTCAACAGAATATATTGCGAACTGCTTTAATCATGGAATAATCTTTTCAGTTATTGATTTTGAAAAGAAATTCCTGTTTCCAGATTCTCAGATGTGAGAACTTGCTTCTTCTATTTTATAATGTTGTATATTGAATATCTTTGGGTTTGGGAATTAAAACAAAATATTTTAAGACACCATATACTGAGCTCTCAAAGATTGTGGGGGCCATTTTTCACTCTTTTTGACAGCCATATTTCTGATGAACTACCCAAACACAAAAATATGTAAAAAATGTATTCCTATCTTTTAATCCCTTTACATCATAATTCATCTCAAGGAACAGACCTCGCCACAAACCATGAAACAACCTGATCTGTGTGTATTTTATTTTGACAGAAGAACCTGGCTATGTGCAAATCCATTACCTTCACTTTTCTATTTTAGGTCAATCCCAGTCTCTTCAGGAAACGTTTGACATCAGTTCAGGCTCCACACACACCCTGCAACACTACCTATTCACTAAAAGGACACTCTAAAGTGGCCTACATGGCTAAAAAAAAAGTGTGCTGTATTATGTTGTGGTAATTTGATGTGTGTGACTGTGTGTGTATAGAGACAAACAGACAGAGAGAGTGTCATTGTTCAATGACTTGCATTAGCAGAGCCCTCTAGTCCATTAATTTGAATAACTGCCCTCTTCCAGCAACGAGTCACAGTGTAATTGCAGTGTTTGTGTGACAAAGATTCACAATGTGTGTGCAAACAGTGAGAGTGTGTGTGTGGGTGTGTGTGTGTGTGTGTGTGTGTGTGTGTGTGTGTGTGTGTGTGTGTGTGTGTGTGTGTGTGTGTGCGTGCACTGTTTGACTGGATCTGATAGGAACAAGGGATCAGAGAGAATGAGTGGCTCCGTGCCAGGTGCACTTGTTGGTGGACACTGTTCTGCCAAAACGAGGACAGGTGAGCACGGAGCTGGCTCCGTGGCAACAGCAAGGGTTTAAAAACATTGGGAAGGTTTCTATGGAGATATTCTACATACAATCTTAAAAAGGTCCAGTGTATAATGAGTTTAGTTCATTATCAAAATCTGTGTTGCCCGTTCACAAACATGTCCTTTTTCATGAATATTTACCACCACTATCAATTCCAAGTATTCCTTTTGGCTTGAAATTTTACATTTGCATTCGCATGAACTGGGGTAGACGCTCTATATTCATGCTCCATCTTGGAATACGTTAGCCGGTAAGGGACATACAGGACATACTGCTCCGCCTTTCATATTTTCGCTGTCACATGATAAACTCACAGGTGCTGCTAACGCTGCTAACGGGTATCGTAGCTTCCCGACCCCGGCAGGTTTGATGAAGGAAACATGGAGGACCACACGTATTCAAAATCCAAATTTCAGGAACAGGAGTCTTCTTCTTCGCCCAGAAAAATAAAAAGGATGTTGAAAAGCGCAAGAGACCGGCTTTTTGAAGCGTGAAGGCTACCGTAGCTGTAATACGTACTTTGAAGTGCGTGGCGCAAGAGAGTTGATTGCGATATATGATCTCAACGCTAGATGGGAGAAATTCCTACACATTGGACCTTTAATGATTAACATTAAAATTAGCTTGTACTTTCATTCCCAACCTCAGTCTTAATATACATCTTAACATTTAGAGGACACACACACACACACAAGTGCGTGGCACTATCTTTGCGGGGACCCGTTGACAATGCATTCCCTAGCCCCTTACCCTAACCTTAATATCACAACTAAATGCCTAACCTTAACCCTTACCCTCACCCTAACCATAACCTAATTCTATCCCCAATCCTAAAACCAAGTCTTGTTTTGGGTGTTTTGGGAGCATTTTGGCCCCACAAAGATGTCCGGACCCCACAAGTATACTGTATTCCCGGTTTTTGGACCCCACGAATATAGTTAAACAAGAACACACACACACAACTAAACATTGCCACACACACACACACACACCTAAACATTGCTGTGACCTCTGGGGGTTTTAAATACTATGGCCTGCCAAGCAGATGCCTTAGATGTCCATCCAACTCTACACAGTGTCACACAGTTCACTTTATATGCAGGTCACTGAAGCCACGAGTATGTGTGGCCTTCCAGACATTTGGGATTAGAGTGCAAAGGTTAGCTTAGGTTCATGACAGGTTCTGTAAGTAGCTTACGGGGCCAAGGGTCAAAGGTAAGGGATGTGACATAGATCTAGGAGTGTACTGTAGCGTACAGGAGCACGTGCCACTGTAACACTGCCTATTATATCTGTGAGAGTGTGTGCCTGCGTGTGTGTGTGGCTATGTGGGTGTTATGGTAAAGTGGATTACTGTGGTTCCACTAGCAACTTCGGCGAAGCCTTTCTCAAACATTTTTAAGTTGTTGACCACAAATGGCTTTAAAAATGCTTGCACAATCCAAATAAACAAACTGGGCTCTGTGAAAAACCACCCAGGCTTTATCTATACGCCTGATCGCTGTTTAGGGAAATATACTTTTAGAAAACACATGCATGAACATGCACACAGTTACACTGCTGCAGATGTTTGGCCCTAAATATCAGTTCTTTGTTTCCACAAGCTGCTGATGTGTCGCACACATGTACAAAGCTCACAAATACACAAACACACAAATACACAAACACACACACAGGAGTGGCTGAGGTCAGCAGAGCGGTGCGCAGAGTGAATCCCTGTCCTTTTTCAGCCTCTGTGTGAATACCGCAGCGACCGGGGGGCCGCTGGCTGAAGCATGTGCTTACTCAGAGAGATTTTTATTCACAGGAATAAATGCCCTTTTACACACAGGCGTCTGTTGGGACACTCTCTTGGGGACTTTTACCAGCAGGCACCTGCGAGGGCAGCCTCTGAATGCGGCTGCTGCTGCTGCTGGCTCCGTGTTGCTGTTGGCTTGTATGCACATTTGAAGAGATGTTGGATTCAACAATGTTTTGTAGGGAAATCAACTGTGGTCCACATTAGCGAGTAGAGGATATTTATAATGTGTTATAAAAAAATTAAAATTCTTTTTAAAAAAAAAAGATCTCATCAAGACCTTCCCAATGCTTGGCTGCACTGTCAGTTGAAAAAGGAGGATGGACACACAGCTGCTCCATTGAAGGGAAACTTGAGCAGAGCCCAGGGGCCAGATCAGGCTATCTGGCTGGTTGCTGGGTTGGCTAGCTGGGTGTTTCTCTGTTGTTGCCATAATGGCATTATTACCCCCTGGGACAAAAGCCTGGCTGCGGAGAAGGGGATCTGTGGAGTCTTCGAAAACCTGACGCCTCTGTCTGGATAACACTAATCTCCTAAACTTCACTCACTACATTCCTCCTTTTCTAGTGCTCCTTGCCCTCATCTGCTCCTTAAATACCCCGCTCACCTCCGCACACATCGTGGGCTGTGTGCATCTGAAGACAATTGGGTGTTAAATCGGAGCAACAGTGTGAACGCTCTTAGTATTTGCAGGGAGCCTCTTCTCTGTATGTAAACAGGACAGGGATCAGTGGCTGTGGCACAGATAAGGCCTGCGCCAGTAAAGATGCTGAGCTGATTACTGCGCAGCGCTGGCCACAGCTGAGCAGATAAGCACCACAGCTCACTGTCCGGTCAACAATACCGCTAGAAGCTAGAATACAGCGCCAGCCATAAACCACTGACAGACAATCAAGCGGCCTTGAGTGCCCAGCGAGGAGGGTCTCTCAGTCTCTCATCTCTACCTCATTCACTTTTTCCCCCTCCCTCCCTCCCTCCAATCCATCCTCCCTCTGTCTGCCACCGGCCTATTGGTCCTCGTTAGCGAAACAAAGAGCGCTGAGATGCATCAAAAGGGGTATTGTTCTCAGTGAAACAGTGAAATCTCCCAGACCCCCAACCCCCCCTCCCCGCCATCTCTGGATGCGCTCAGCATGTGCACACACACACACAAACACAGAGGATTGTAGCGGGCAATGTAGTAAGAGAAAGTGACAGACAGAGGGGCCTGTGTAACAGCAGGGAGGAGGCCCGGGCGAGGACAGTGGGGTGGAGCAGAGAGATGTAATGAGGCCTACAGCTCTCAGCCTGCTGGCTATGATGAAGCACCGCTGTGTAAGATCATGCTGCCTCTGCTCTCATTTACATTCCAACCTAGTAGCATTGTTGTTGTTGTTTTTTTTAAGCTGCTGATCCCATGGTAATAAGTAGAACTGCATGTAATTTAACCATCTAGGGTGGCCAAGTGCTGATTCACATGATCCTAGAAAGACAACTGTGTATGAGAGTGAGAAAACCTTGAGCAATGGACAACCAGGCGTCTCTGGATAAGCTCATTGTCTACGCCCAAAATTCCACAAAATATTCATTTGCAACACCCGCGGAAAAATCAAACACAAGCTTAAAGACATGCAGGAAGGATGGCTAACAAAGGTTTATGGTAGGGTACAGCCCAGTAATCCTGCTTTATCTAAATAAGCAGTTTGAGGGTGTTTACCTGCGAGGGGATATAATTGTAGATGAGAGTGTAGAGAGAGACAGGGGAGACAGACCCTTTACTACACCATTGTTGTCAAATTCTAAGCTACAAGCTGTTGTTCATCCATTGTCAAAGTTTAGTCTTTTATTGTGCAATTTAATTGTTTGCTAGGATGGGGACGTTGGGGAAGAGCGTTCAAAGAAAGAAATCAAAGAAATGAATGGGTCTGGTTTTGTGTACCAGCGCAGAGAGACACAGTCGCATCAGTCAACCTGAAGCCTTCGGCTTGCCCACGGGAACCTCACACATGCCACCCACACACACACACACACACACACACACACGCGCCACCCACACGCACACTGCAGATATAAGCGTGCACATACATAGACTCATTCTTTCACCCTGCGGGCCATAGAGTCCATCTAATGACAGCTCCGGGCGCTCCCTCTGCCTTATAAACCCCCCATGGGACACACATGCACACGCTCACACCCACACGGCTCTAATCGCAGCCCTGCGCAGACATAAACCCCAGGGTTTGTTATTTAACTCATGCACCAACAGAAACATGTCACAGTGACGGGCTGGAAATGTTACACACACACACACACACACACACACACACACACACACACACACACACACACACACACACACACACACACACACACACACACACACACACACAAGTCTGGCCGCAATACCACCACTACAAAAATATACGTCGTCAACACAAAAATGCACACTTAAAATGACTTACATTCTTTAAGGATAAGTAGCCCTATGGCCACGACTGTTGTCATGAACATCCCCTGATCTTTATCTACGTGATCCGATGATGGTCTTCTGCCAGAGGACCCTCCTTACCTTCTTAAGAGCCCTGACCTCGCCTCGTCCTGCAGCCATAACATGCACACACACGCTGCAACCCACCACTGGCCAACCCCTTAAAACCACAGATAACACAAAAGGCATACATACAGTGATGTAATCACACCTTAAATACCATATATCGACTATTGTCAGAACAGAATGTAACATATTTCTGTGTCCATTGAATGTCTGCATCAAGCCCTCGGCTGTGTGCAAGTGCAGGAAATGTCAAACAAAGAGCACTGTAGGCATTTGTTCCATATCAGTCTCTTTTCTGCGTGACCTTTGACAAACAGAAGAATAGCCCGACAAGGAGCATCAGCAGTTGGACACTATGTGCGAAAGTGGGAAAAATACCAACAACTTCAACGCATCTCTTCAATAGATACTCCTCACAGGCGTTTTGGGAGCTTGCGACAAGGGCAACTAGTGGATGGTGGTGTGAATCGCTTGTTTCATCACGATATGATATTAGATGGATTCATTGGTAGAGGTGTGACGAGATCTCATCCCACGATGAAAAATGTGACGAGACTTCTCATCGAGGTAAAAAAACGTATCGCGATATCGGTGCAGAGCAGCCGCCAGTAGACAAGAGTCTGACCTGGTTGGTCTTAATAATACATCTGGCTTTGAAGAAGAGCTTGGACCTTTAAATTGGCATAGAAGATCCCCTGTCCGTTCGCCAAAGTTGACTTGGAGTTCACTTTTGGAGTTGCAATTGTACAAAGCTGCTGGTAAAACCCAGCGTTAGAACGTTAGCAGGTAAGGCCACTCTCTCTCTGTGAATCAGAAAGCTAAACCTAACTTTACTTTTAATGATTTTAAACAAAGAGAAATAATCTCCTTCCTCTTAAAAGGTCATAAATCAATACAAGAGCAGCCTACCTCCTTGTTTACTGCTGCAATGATACGCTTGCTTACACTGTAACCTTGGTTCTCTGAGGAAAGACTATGTATTTTGGTTTTTTTTAAGATCATTTTTGGGGCATTTCAGGCCTTTATTTGCATAGGACAGCTTAGACTTGAAAGGGGAGACATGCAGCAAAGGGCCGCAGCTTGGAGTCCAACCCGCGGCCGCTGCGTCAAGGAGCGAACCTCCACAGTGAGCTAACCAGGCGCCCCCAGTCATATTTCTTAATTGAAGTTTTCTTTAAAATAGTGTTAAAATCTTGTCTCGTTCTCGTGAACCCAATCTCGTGTTTTTTGCGCGCTTAAGAAGAATAAGAATAAATTTTTTTATAAAAAAGTATAAATAAATGCCACATTGCATTTAACTGCGACGATATGAATCCATGCAGTTGGATCGTTTACCAAGCAATCAATTTATCGATCTATATCGATGGATCGTAACACCCCTACTACTAGAAAGTGATCCATTTTGTTTACAACCCCTAAATTGGTGATGCTGGACGTGGCAGACTTGGCGTGTTTTTCCCGCACTTCATTTCACCTCTCCTTCTCTCTTTGGGCCTCTAAATCTAGCCTTGTAGTCCAGAGCATTTCTCTTCTCAATCAGCTCCTGTCCCTGAACAGACAGACTCATGCAGATCTCTGGAGAATATCTGCCCTTAGATTAAGGTCTGCAGTTTTGGATTGGAGCCGGTGTTTGGGTTTGTGTGTGAGTGAAGGCCTCTCACTCGCTGTTTGATTAAAGTTTTTTACTGGACACGTCGCAAAAAAACTTGTCGTGCCTATAATGTTGTTGTCTGGCAGATAAGTTACTTTCTAGGCATACGCTAAACTAACCACATCTTATTGTGTTTAAGTATTTGGCTACCAAAGCTCGTTCATTGCCATTCCTCTCCATTAGTCAAAGCCAGTTAAGAAGAGGGAAGAGGGAGCAGAGAGGGAAGGAAGGGGGGAAAGAATGGAAATGGGCTGAGAGGCACAAAAAAAAAAATGGACAGGATTTCATTTCACAACCACACCTACCTCCGACCGACACTACCTTTCCGTTTCCCACCCTTTCCTGAGCACCACTATGCACATACACACACACACACTGTGCCCCCTGGTTCACTCACTCCCAAAATTGCACCAGATGTCACATCAAGAGCCAAGACACTGCAGCCAGATGAAGAATTTAAGAAATTCTGGAAAATATTTGTAGAGCGGCTCAGGACTGAAGTGGCTGAGGCCTGGAGAGGTAGAGGTTAAACCTCTCTCCAGCTTTAATGAGGGGCTGTGTGGCTGACTGCTGTAACGCTTTAGCAGCTAATGGAGAGGCAGGAGTTGGGCTAGAGCCATATAGGGTTAATGCCCAAGGGCCAGTTATGAAGCGGATTCCCCGGGGGCCAAAAGGTTCTGTTGCTAATTAACAATGTCCACGTCTGTCGCTTGTGGAAAATCACGTCACCAAACACCTGACTGTATCCCAGATCAGAACCGATAGCAAGAAATCTGAGAAGCTAATGGAAAAAAAAAGGCAATCTGATGCCTAATATATATGAGTGGCTGGTCACTATAGCAACACCCAGACAGATCTTGTGGAGCTTTTAAATTAGCTCACAGGACTGAAAGTCAACGGAGCCAGTCCTGGACAATCCATGTTTATATTCTGTAAAAATAAAAGCCCCCTGCAGCTCTAATTCTGAATGGCTTCCAAACCCAGACAGACACTAATGCATGCTCCCAAGCAAACACACAATGCATTATCTCCTTTGCATTGTGAAAAACTTAATCTGGGTTTAAGTAAGGCTACTTTTAGAGGTATGCTTTCTTGAAAGTTTTCACAATAAACATCCACTTTCAACTGGATGATAGCGGGCTATAGGACAGCGTGTAGCCATGTTCGGGAGCACATGCGAGACAGGGAAAAAGTTAAGAATGAAATTCAGTCTGCGATTTGTGTATTTATAGTGAGTGTATGGCGTTTGTGTGTGTGTGCTCCTTATGGCGTCGCTAAATCAACTCTGCTGCTCATGGAGAGTGGAACCCGAGCCAAAGTGAAATCAGCAGATGCTCCTTGGGCTCAGCTGCCAAAGCGGTATATTGTAACTCTGGTCTCAGCAGTTGAGTGCTGGGTGAGAGTGTGTGTGTGTGTGTGTGTGTGCATGCGTTTTTTCCATCACCATTCTGATCCTGCTGTTTTGTGCATCATGATTAGCAGAAGCAACAGAAGGAGGGGACCCCTTCTTTAGTTAGCACACGTGTGTTATAGATGGCTTCAGATGTCCTTTATGCAAACACAATCATTAGCCGTGCCTGAGGGGTGTGTGACTGTCGGGCAGATTACAAAAGTGTCACTTTAAAGTGTGTGTGCGTTTGTGTGTAGCAGCAGCAGCTGGCAGAGAGGAACTAATTAAAGGTAACGAGATATTTATGCATTAGCTGTATAGTGTACACTACTCTTTTCCGATGTGCACACAGAGAATTCTTCGGAGCACTCTACACACCCGCATTCCTCGTTCCTCATTCAGCTTCCCCTGATAACCCCCCCTTCTCCTTCTCTCTTTTAACCCCTCCACCCACTGTAACCCCCCCACCACCACCACCACCAAACCACTAAAGTGGGCCAACCAATCACCACTGAGCAGCCAGATTGTGTTTAGCATGACAAAGGAGAATCTGTGTGACCATTCATGTCGGTGTGCTTACATGCATTGTGTGTGTGTGTGTGTGTGTGGGGTGGTTCTTCTTACATGGCAGAGAGGAGCTTTTTTTTACCAGTGAAGGAAGTTGGTTTTTTCAGGAAATTCACTCCACATGCGCTCCACGCTCATCTACATTTATATGGGTGCAGATGAAACAGTGTATCTCTGTCTGAGGTTCTTTAATAGGCAAACCAATATAAACCCAATGGAAAACTTTGCATCTGTCAAACAGCTCTGCTTCTACTACCCAGCATTTAGGACAATGTGGAGTTAATCTGCACCATTTGTAACATCCTGGGTGATAAAATCCTGCTCCTGTGTGGCGGCGATGTCTCATATTTTGTTACTACCACTGGTGATGCTTTAGTTTCTCCACATAAAGCGGATGGTGGGGCTCCCACCTGCTCCTCTAATGCCTGGTCAGCCACGCGTCCTGCCTCTCCATCGTTCTCTCCGTTAGATTGGAGAGGCATTCCCCTGCCACAACACATGCTTAAGCAATTATTCCATGCAGTCCGCTGGTCAGAAAGGGAGAAAGAGGGCTAGATAGAGAGCCAGAGAGTGAGAGAGAGAGAGAGAGAAAGTAATTTGAAGTGGAGTGATCAGGGGCAGCTGGCCAGGGATTTGCAGGGTTCTGGGAGAGAATGTGTAGAAGTAAAGCGCAACTCCCATAATCCTTTTCTAAAAGAGAGAAAGGGGAGACGGAGGGATTGAAAACAAAGAGAAGAGAAAGGGGGGCCACTGGAGCTAGAAACTAAAAAAGGACTGGGCTACAGTGACAACAGCCAAAAAACAAACCAGCTATCAAAGCAACACACATAAACGCTGCACTCGGAATCTGGACCGGGACGCTAGCGGAATAACAAGTTAGGACTCACACACACAAACTCTACTTCACAAACTAGTAGCATGTTGGAGCAAATGAGAGCAGTAAAGTCCACGGTGACACTTTGATCAGCTAAGGATCAATAATTACACTTTGAGAAAACATCTCTATGTAGCCTACAGACAGCTCTGGCTGGGATGGCACCTCTGGAGGTTTTAGGGTCAGGTGAACAGGGTTAGGAGGGCACAGGAGGGGGTGTCACTGGCTATTTAAAAACAAAAAGGGCAGGTTACAACACTTCAAAACATTTAGGCCCTCAGGCATGTTGGCAGGCAACCGGAGCATCAATTGATCAGGTCCCCAGTGATGCTCTGTGGACTTTGTAAAAAATGATCAATACATTATGTAAAGACAACATTTTCAATCTTGCTGTCTCAGGCTGAGAGCAGCCATACACACGTGTGTCAGTCAATCAGCATATATAGATACTATACATTCATGATTGTGCCATTATTGTTTCATTGTGAGATTGCACAGTATAAAGTGTGTATGTATGACAATCCGAAAGCCTGAAATGTTGAGTATTGTCAGTGTTTAGTGCTTAGCGCTTCCCCCCCGGCATGGGGTGGTGTGTTGGGACTGGACGATAAGGGGGATGTTGCAGATTAAAAGTTGTCTTGTGGAGACAGATAGCAGGCAATACTTTTAAAACGATGAGGCTTTTACTGCCAACAATCAGAAAGCGCGGGCCCTGTTTATTCAATTATTATTTCTTTTATTGTTGATTTGTGTGTGGATCCAGAGTTTAAAGTAGCCTATGTGGGCTAATGACTGACTCTTGACCAACAAAGTAAACAATCAAATTCAAATTATAATACAGGCTAAAACGCATTCATAGACTTACCAAGTAGAAGGCAGAAGATGTCGAGCGCTATCAGCAGCTTCTTCTTACTGTTGTCAACACCATTGTTGTTATTTAACGTAGAGCTTCCTCCGTTCCTTGTCTCTTGTGCCATTGCTTTCTCATACACGTACTTTTGCATTTGAGAAGTCCCCCCCGATTCGGCTCAAAAATCCCACACCACGCGGTAGGTGAAGAAAGTCTGTCAGGTTCTCAAGTCCTTTTAAAAAAAAAATATATATATATCAAAATATTGTCATGCAACGAGAAACAAACTTCCCAACTCGGAGGTGTCGTAAAGTTTCAGATCTGCTGATGTTGTCTCGTGGTTCACCTTTATATATATATAGATTTTGTTTGAAATAGTAGGCTGTTGAGTATTATCTGGTGAACGGACCCGCGCCACGGACTCAAGAAAGAAAAAGTTGCCTCCGCTCGAAATGAATGGAAAGCCCGCTCCCCTTTTTATCGCTCTTGGTTCAAAGACTTGGAGTGAGTGAGAATTGCGCTGCGCATCGACAGCCCTCTCTTGTTATATCAATCCTTCTTCTCCTCCTCCTCCCCCTGCTCTCTTCAAGTTCCCCCGGCAGCTTCAAGGCTCAGCCCTCTTCCCTCTCTGCTAGCGGCGGGTAATCACCTCCATCCCTGCGTGGAAAACTTTCTCCGACTGGTGGCGAGGAGCGGGGGGCAGAGAGCAGCGCCCCCCGTGGTTCCGCGTGGTACAACGAGCGCACTAGAGTCATAATTTGTTAGGAGCGTTTTCAGAGCGGTTATGCTGTTGGAGATGGGAATATTGGGTCTCTTTTTTAATCCTAAAAGAAGAATTAAAGCAAATATTTTACTAAACAATAAATATTTTAACAATATGTTTCCTCTGTTCTTTTTAAAAGATGTATGTTAAAACTCTGCTGCACATTGTGCCCATGTAATATTACAAGTAAAGAAGTCCTAAACAAAACATGCATATTCTGAGAGTCCCCATTCAAAGAATATGTGGACGTTAAGAATCCATAAGTTTTATTGCCATTATTCACTTTTTTGGGGAAATGTGTAATGGGGACTTGGACAGGAAAATAACTTTTTTATTGTATTTAATCTAAATGTTGGTGACAGTAGCTCAGTCCGTAGGGACTTGGCTGGGGAACCGGAGGGTTGCGGTTCAAGTCCTGTGCGGACCAAGTACGGAGCGTGGACTGGTAGCTGGAGAGGTGCACCAGTTCACCTTCTGGGCACTGCCATGGTGCCCGAGAGCAAGGCACCGAACCCCCAACTGCTCAAGGCGCCTTTAATGGGAAGCCCCTCACTCTGACATCTCTCCATTAGTGCATGTATTGGTCCTGTTTGTGCATGTATGTGTGTGTGTGTATTTCCGCCCTGTGTGTAATGTGTTTAATAACTAACAGAGTGGTGAAAAAATGTCCCCTTGCGGGGTCAATAAAGTATCACTTAATCTTAATTTTAAAAAAAATACAGATATATGAGGGAAAACTCTAATTTGATTGCACCGGTCAGTGAAACCAAGCATTTATTTATTTATTTATTAAAAGGCACAGGATTGAATGCTTCTTTTTGAACTTTAATAAGAAAACGTTCATGTGCCAGGCCAGCTCCACAAATGCTTTTCAATTTCAGATAGAGCTCAAGTCTGACACACAAGACAGCAGCAGAAACAATTCCAAGAGGCATGTTGGATATTGATAAATTAAACTTACACTGCCATCTAGTGGTTAAATATGAACAACTCGCCTTAATCTTGTTTGCAACTCATCCATCCATTAATTTCAGTTTTTCGACCTATTTTCACCAGCCCATTCTGTAACAGAAAGTTGATGGAATATTATCAACATCTGATGCTTTAAAATCAAATATGACTCTTTTTTTTAAACACCTGTGACTGATACGGTAGAGAAGGGCTAACACAATTAGTCTACACTGTGTGATATGATATGACTGCAGGGAGGATGTGGCCTAAACAATATCAGATGCTCCTCTTTGTGGTTTGTGAGAATAACATTGAAACTATGAGTGACCATCTTGATAGCCCATATAGTCTAGTGGGCACACACTGCTCTGAAGGCCTCGCATATAGTCTACTTGAATGCAAAACCAAAACAAACACATTACGCAATCATGCATTGCTTCTCCAACATTTCTTTTCACATTTTGCAAATGTCTTTTAGAACAGTCGTATGATATAGCAGACTATAGGCTCTAGCCTAACCAAAAAAAATACATTATGCATACTGTGTTGCTCACAAAGTAGGGTAACGTAACAATATTTTGTGTGTGAAACAAACCTGTTTTCGATGCAGTATTGGGCAGAGGTGTAGTCTAATGTATTGTAGTGGGTATCAGGGGCGTGTAGAAAGGCATTTTCTATGGGGGGTCTGGGTGTCCTCCCCCAGGAACATTTTTTATCTTCAAAGACTTCATTTCCTGCATTTTGATACACTTTTATGCACCAGTTCACAGCTGAAATACCTTTATTTAGCCTATGCAAAGAAAAAAAAACACACATGACAATTCAAAATATGTGAAAAATATGATGGAAAGTATGTTGTTTTATGTCATTGCGCATTTTTAAGTGGGTATATGGGCATCCTGGAGCTTTCTTAGTGAGTATACTGCGTATACCTGCGTATCACATAGACAACAGCACTAACTGGGTATAGCAGGGAAACGTTTTTAATTGACAGGGGTGCAAGACTTGACACAACACTGGGTCAGTTGGAGACGCACAGTGCACGTCCCGTACGGGGTTACACCTTGGATAATATAAAAACAAAAAAACAAAAAACTCTTGAACCTGCACTTTTATACGTTTCTTTGTAGCTTTGCTTATTTAAAGCTAATGTACTTGCACTTACTACTTGTTGTCTAGAGTTTGGACCTTCTCAGTTGAATGCACTTAATTGTAAATCGCTTTGGATAAAAGCGTCAGCTAAATGACATGTAATGTAATGTAATGTAATGGGTAGATGGCAGAGACCGTTGGGCTCTTGGAGAGATAATCCCTGTTATGCGACACAGGCTACGTATATGCCATATGGCCCTTCAGAAAAGCAGTTTATTTCTGCTATAGCCTAACAGTGCCTGCCTACCATACACCTGTGACAGTGCGCGTTTAACGGGCTCGAGTCTTCGGTGCTTTTTTCCCTTCTCTCGCAGTGACAGAACGAGTCAAGTGCCCCGCCCCTCCGTGCGCTCCATAGGCAGGCAGGCAGCACACCCGCCGCACCGAGCGAGCCCAACGTCTGTTAACGGAGAAGATGGCAGAGCGGCAACAGCAGAAAAACGAAGGCAGGGTAAAAATTGGCCATTATATCCTCGGCGACACGCTCGGAGTGGGAACATTCGGGAAAGTGAAGAGTTAAGTCATGCTTTTGTGTCATACCGATCTTAATGTGTTTGCCTGTTTCAGTTGGAGTCATACGAAGTAACGTTTAGTCGCCGTGCCTCCCCCCTCAACTTGACGGTGATAAACTTGCGGTCAGTGCAGTTTGCGTAGCTAGCTGGGTGGTTTACCGGCAGCTACAGACGGGGTTTAAAGCGTAAATATGCTACGAGAATCCGCCAGCTTGAAAGTCAAATTCTTTCACCGACAGCCCCCCTCTGTAGCTACCGTTATCAGCTATGGCAGGTGAAAGTACCTGGCGTAACTTACAACAGCTAACGTTATGCACAGTCATACTCACGTTATTATCGTATAAAGTTAACGTTAAACGTTGAGGAGTTTATGTCAGATGTCTTTTCCCCCGTCTAGCGGTAAAGGACGTCTGTGAAGCTTACAGCTTGACCGAAACCCACCGTGTGTGTTTAACGTTGACTGACAATATGTTTATGAACGGCGTAGCTAACGTTAGTCCCATATGTTATCCCATTGCCAGCCAGTGTTAGCCTGTTAAGTGCCTACTAAGTCAGGAGCACGTTTTACATGCTTAAAGTTTTACTGGAGGGGCCTATCACAGGATATTATTTCAGTTTTCTTAGCTAGTTTTCGGGCACTCTGCGTGACCTTGTGAGCTTTAAGCCCAGTGCTCACGCTCCGCCAGCCGGTTTCTTGTGTGCGCAGTTTGATGGATGTATTAGCGTAGCGGGGGTACCCCACCTCCAGTCATGGCTACATTTGTTAGCGGCCGTAAATTCTGCATGAGGGAAGATCATTTTTTGCATCCTAGCAAGTAGTAAAATCCATGCAAAAATTCAGTCTTCATTCATATTGTTTTAATACCGAATTGAATTAAATGTAGTTAATGATTTCACTAATGGGAGTGGTTGTTTTAGGATAATCCCTAGTTCATAGGGTAATCCCCAGTTCATCCACCATTAGTATTAATGCTTTATAACTGGTGTTTGTAGTCAAACTGTTGTAGGGGTTGGCAGCTATAATAACAACGTGGCTTCAGAGCCTCAGGCATGCAAATAGCTCCAACACCCTAAACAAAGACATGGCAGTCAGATAAGGGCTGCAGTGGGGCAAACACTAAAAAAAAGCATAATAATTTACTGTTATGTCGAAGCCTGCTGTGCAACAGATAATCCAAATCCAACCATAACCCATTAGTGCCACTTTCTACCTCCCTTTAGGCGTCCATATATTGTGTGTGTATGAGCCCCTATGTGGTTTTACCATCTGTGTATTTTATCTCTGTATTCTTTTGTTTTCAGTTGGCGAGCATCAGTTGACAGGCCATAAAGTGGCTGTAAAGATCCTGAACAGACAGAAGATCCGCAGTCTCGATGTTGTTGGGAAGATCAAACGAGAGATCCAGAACCTCAAACTGTTCAGACACCCACATATTATCAAGCTGTAAGTGGAGAAAGACAACATATTCTTCTGTCAGATTTTAAGACTCTGTGCTGACACGGAGAGATAAATGGGCTCTTGTAGTTGTTGTTGTAATGTGAGCCTTTTGCTATTTTGTGTTCCCTCTTTTGTGACATGCGTCCTGTTTGTTTACTAGCTACACTGTACTGAGCATGCCCACAGGGTTCCCAGGAAGTATAAACACAAATATACCACTAAACACACACACACACACCCTGATCAGTTTAACTATCCAGTTAAGATGATAGATGCTGTAGTTCCTACATCATGACTCTCTATACTCTCTCTCTCATCCAGGTGTCTCGGGCTCCTTCTTTCCCTTTCCTTCTGCGTCCATGGCCTCTTTCTCCTTGTCAGTCCACATCTCTCTCTGTCTCTCTCAACAATCTGTGTGTTATTTTTAGGTTAGGGTTAGTCCACTGTCACACTGAAAGCTATGGCAGATATGTGAGCTCTCAGGACGTGAGACCGTGGACCACTCTGTCACTAACCTATACATTAACAAACACTGGCACAAACACAGTCTGCTTGCATGGACACTGCTGGACTGAGCAAAGCAGACTCTGTGTGATATATTGGCACTGTTTGTAAAACCAGCATGAAATAAAATGAATTAGAAGAAATATCTTAACATTTCCCTCTCTTACCGTTTAGATTTCCTAGTGTGTGTGTGTGTGTGTGTGTGTGTGTGTGTGTGTGTGTGTGTGTGTGAGAGAGAGAGAGAGAGAGAAAGTGTGTGTTAAAGAGAATTAAATTATTTGGTTTGTGTTTATTTCTCCCGCGGTGCCGGCTGTGTTGTGCTACACCTGGCTCTACAGGAATGAAGTAGATTATGATGAAGTGCCGAATCTCACAAGAGCAACCATTCATGAGATTGGCCCTGCATTTTAATATACCTGACCTTTTATGAAACTAATGCCTACACTCAGCAGCCATACATCACAGCTTTGCCTCACCTTTGTGTGTATTGGTTTGTGCATATTTATTCTGTGCATGTTTTTAAGTAAATACATTTGTTTTAGAGATGAGAGAAAAAAGCCTATTGGTGTGTTTATACTCTTATTCAAATTTAGGAATAGGATGTAAAAGAGACTGAAGTGTTAAAGTGCTCATATTATGCTTTTTGGCTCTTTCCCTTTCCTTTATTGTCTTATATATATTTTTGTGCATGTTATATTGTAGGTTTACAAAGTGAAAAAGCCCAAAGTCCCCCCCAAAGGGACTTACCATCTCCAACAGAAAACACTGTTCACAAACTGCTCCAAACAGCTCTATTGTAGTCCAGCCTTTAAACTAGCTAGCCTAGCTGTTAGCGTGGCACTCCCTCATACTCTGCAACTGACTAGCTAGCAGTACTGACTGTGCATGTGCGACTCCCAACAAAGATGGAACAGAAGTGAGATGCGTCACTCTGTAGCTAAAACAGAGAGCTCAACACACAGGGTGAAAAGAGGAGCTGCAGCAATGTGCAGTACATACAATAATATGGTGTTTCCTGAAAATTAAACCACATAAACCTATTCTGATATAACCTCTAATTACAATTATGAACCTGAAAATGAGCAATTTAATTAATGTGCAGTACGTTCATGTCAATACAAACATATGTTTGTGTTTTAGGTACCAGGTGATTAGTACACCCACAGATTTCTTCATGGTCATGGAGTATGTGTCTGGAGGTGAGCTGTTTGACTACATCTGCAAACATGGACGGGTAAGATATTTCATCTGTTAACTGACTGGTTTTAGCCCCATAATCCTTATCCACTAGGTTGTAGTGGTCACTGCATCATCGGAAATAGTTCACTGGTGTGGCCGGGTTGGCTCAGCGAGTAGAGCAGGCGCACATATACTGAGAGGTTTATGCCTCAACGCAGAGGTCCAGGGTTCGATTCCGACCTGTGACGATTTCCTGCATGTCTTCCCCCCCTCTCTCACCTAGCTGTTCTGTCAAAATTAAAGGTGGAAAAGCCCCAAAAATTAAACTAAACACCAAGTAATTACCAAATGTCTTATTTTTTAATTGAATACTTGGCAGATGCGGTGACCAAGTAAGTCCTGCAACACACTGGCTGCGTGGCGTGAGCGTGGCGTTTCTGTTGCGTGTCGGCTGCGTGGCGACTGCGTGGATTTTTCTATGTCTTTACACACCAGAAACATGCTGCTGCTAGCCTTGTCTGTACACATGTATGTTTCCCATAGATTACTGCACTCAAGCAGTAGTATACTTCATGTTAAACATAAATACATACTGATTTGATTACAGCAAAGACGTCTGCAGTATTGACGGCAAAATAGGCTACAGAATATTTTGTTTTGTATTGACAGGTGCAATATTTGAAAATCAATTTCTTTTTTAAATTACATTTATACCTGCATTTATGTCAAAACCTAGAGACTTTCAAACATGAAAATGTCATTTATTAATATGTATTTGTGTCTAAATGACATATAAACATCTTTTCCTGTTCAATTTTGCCTGGAAACGCTTCCAACACGCTTGCGTGTCGCGTGAAAAATAGGCGTCAAAGACTGATGTTGGTGTTTCCTTGACTTTAGTGGTCATAAACATACTGTTACATGTTAGTATTTGTATTTTTTATGTTGCTTTACAAATAGTTTAATTTAAGGAAAAGTTGTATGAGCTCATTTTCTACCTTTATGACTTAATGAATGTGTTCTTAATCTGTAGAGACATCAAAACACCGTCTTTATGCATATTATTTACACTGCAATTATACCCCTCAAATATATTTTGCACCAAAGTATTTACTTTTTACTCCGTTAACTACTGTTGTAAACTTCCAAGTGATGTGATTTAAAGTTTATGAGTCATAAAAATGTGTTTTGACAACAGTGTTCCCATACACCATCACTGCCCGACCTTTCTGTCAGTGTTCATTTGAATGTTTTACTCACACTTAAAGTTCACAGATTTTTTTAGATTGAAACCTTGAGTGAAGCATGGCGTTCCACACAAACACACACATGTTCAAGACAAGATACTGATAGCTACAAAGAGACGTCTCGTTCTGGGGACTCTCTTTATTTTTACTGTAATCGAATAATCCTACTTGAACTTTAACTGGGCCCTGAGCCATAGCAACCTCATGACCAACCCTGAACATGATACATTTGCTCTAAACAAGACACCACATTATCCACCGTTCTTTCCACACAATCAAGAGAAATACCAAATACTAATAAAGTACAGCCACTGTCCAAATCATGTCCATTTATATTGTGTCTTTCAGGTGGAAGACACAGAAGCTCGCCGTCTTTTCCAGCAGATTATTTCAGCCGTGGACTACTGCCACAGGCACATGGTGGTCCACAGAGACCTCAAACCTGAGAACGTCCTGCTGGATGCCAGCAAGAACGCCAAGATAGCCGACTTCGGTAGGATCCCCAGACAACAGAGTTAACACTTAGCGGGAGAGACAGAAGGATTGGCGTGGCAAAAGCACTGTTAGGGAATATAAGAAGAGAGAAATTATAACAGTTCTTGGGCTGGGGGGGTGGGGGGGTGGAGTAAGAAAGACAAAGAGGCAGAGTTTGTGGCAGAGCTGAGTGGAATTACCAAGTAATTGTTCAGTTTGATTAGAGGCAAGTAAACATTTGTGGCAGAGTTACAGGACAAAGCGTAAATATGCACTTCACACTGCAAAGTGTGAAATCACCATCACGCACCTGTTAACCTCATTATTAAATGGAAATTCATTTCTCACCGAGCTCAGTTTCTAATTGGTTGGGGCGTGATTGTTCTAGCTGATGGTTAAGAGATTGTGCCTTATGCAATACGACCACGAAGGAGAGAAACATTTCCACAAACACAGGAAGGCCCTTGTGCACCGCAGGGTGGGGGGTTGGGGGGAGAGGTCCCCTAGCAACAACACGGTCTCATATCTTGTCTGGCAGAAGGCCTTGAGGCCCAGTGTCATCTGATAGGGAAGGGTTCGTGGGGGCGCGGCAGGAGAAGTGTTTTGGCTGAGAGCAACAGACACTGGTGAGCAGTGAGAGGAAGTGCTAAAGGAACGGGGATAAAAGATGAAGGGAAGGTCAGCACATCGACGAGCGTCTGATGTTTAGCGTTTGACCGAGGCCCTGGCAGGCAGAGAGAGAGGCTCATCCAATTAGATGAGCTTTGTGTTTAGAGCTTAGAGCATTGGCGAGTAAAGGAGGATAAAGATATCAGCGATGTCCCCCAGTGTATTGCTCTCACCCTCCCTGTGCCCGGGCCATGTTCAATTTAACCAAAGAATCAATAGCAATAATATGACCATAGAGGATTGTTTCATTAGTCTGCGTTACTGTCCCAGTTAAGACTGAAGGGTGGTCATATGTCTTGTGCTTGGCCTATAGGTCTGTCGAACATGATGTCAGATGGAGAGTTTCTACGGACGAGCTGTGGCTCACCCAACTATGCCGCTCCAGAGGTCATCTCAGGAAGGTGTGTGTGTGTGTGTGTGTGTGTGTTTTCAAGGCTGTAATTATAATCAAAATGATTTATGTCTAGAGGACCATTATTTAATCGCCATGATTTGTATAGCTTTAGGAACAAAATAGTTTTGGACTTAAAGGACAATTCCGGGTTAATAACATACTGTATGTGTACCGAGTGGACCATTCTCTGGGATCTGTTTTCATGCTCATCGAATGTGTCTGTAGCTGGAAACAAGCTAGCGCAAACCGCTAATTAGCTTGTAATGCTAGTAGTCGGGGCATTGAGAACTTTGTAAGTGTACAGACAGTTTATAAAGACGGTAGCATTCATGTTTACATACGGACGCCATCTTGGAAAACAGTCGTGACTAGTCGAACGCCGTGCAACCAGTAACCAGTAACATAGCTCAAGCACAGCGTTTGTTGTTCGACTGATCGTGACTGTTTTCCCCGCGCCCGCATGTAAACATGAACGCTATTGTCTTTATAATTTATCTTTTTAATAAACTGTCTGTACACTTACAAAGTTCTCAATGCTTCGGTTTACATGTAGGGACCCTCACTATGCTACCGTTGAAGTG
This sequence comes from Perca flavescens, assembly GCF_004354835.1. Classification (NCBI taxonomy): domain Eukaryota; kingdom Metazoa; phylum Chordata; class Actinopteri; order Perciformes; family Percidae; genus Perca; species Perca flavescens. The sequence goes on from NC_041339.1 coordinate 4,135,192, forward strand.
TGGTGCTAGTTTGAGCCTAGGTAGTGGTGTAGAAATGGTGATTTACCCTCTGTCCCGACTACTAGCGTTACAAGCTAATCACTGGTTTGCGGTAGCTTGTTTCACGTTAGAGACACATTCGATTAGCATGAAAACAGATCCCAGAGAACGCTCAACTCGGTACACATACAGTTTGTTATTAACCCCTAGGTTCATTTTGCGCCGGAATTGTCCTTTAAACACTGACGGAAACCCAACCTGACAGAAAACAAACTTTAAAGGTGCCCTGTAGGGGTTTTCTTTAAACAAAGAAAAGCTATGTTTACGTCACTGTTACTCACTGAAACGCACCGCGTGTATGCTTGAGGTCTAAAAAACCTGCTGAATGCATTTACTTCCTCATGAAATAGGGCTTGACGATATGGTCAAAATCTTCAATCCCCAATATAGGTCATTTCAAATCTCAATAACGACAAATATCACAATATAATACATGTACTGTATATGAAATTTACACAGTATACTGTGAATTAAATAATTTACTAATGAAAAGTATTGAGTATGTTCTCATTGTATTAAGAACTTCAGTGCAAAATGAATGTGAAAGGATCAGAACATGATGCGTCGTCAGAATGACGTAAACATTGCTGAAATGCAGTTCAGCTGCTGTTTTTTTCAACATTGCGATAGAAAAGATATAGAAAAATACACGACAGACATTCTATTTCTTTTTGGCTATATATTGTCATATCGCCCAGGCCTATCGTAAAACATTTGCAAAGCCAATTTTCTAAAGTATCATGCATTACTAGCTTGAAGTTGTCTTTAATGTCTTTGGTCGCGCATTGCTGCATTTCTTAGCGCATTACCTAAAGCCACCTGTAGATTAAAGCTTAGATCGGGCCCAAAAAATCAAGCCCAACCCTACCCGAGCCCGTGCACGTTGTGTCCGAGCCCGGCCCAGCCCAACACATTAACTGGAATTATGAGTCTGAGCCCGATTTAAACCTGACAATTTGTTAATACGTGGTCCGTTATAACTAACGTTCTCAACTACAATACCGAGTTGTTTGAACTACAGAAATCTGTTTAGAATGATCTTAATGAATAATGCAACAAGGACGAAGCATGTAAACTGTGTTGTTGAATGGAATGGATCGCAAATGGATCCGAATGAAGAAACGTAAAAAAAAACCTCGACCCTACCTCCCTCAGCCGAATAGTGTGGGTAACAGATTAAGGCAGCAACATCATCAGAGCCCTGGAACCATATAGGAGACTTTCTCGTCTCGATCACCTAATTAATACTGTCCTTTGCCGCGGTCTGCGTGCCGACGTGCTGGCCGACAACGCACCGGATATAGGAGGGACCATATCTGCTGCTAAAGGACTCGTGAGATATCTGAAACAATCTGCCCTGGTTGCGCAATTATCGAAGACAGTGCTACAGATTTAGCACAGTTTACCTCCCACTCAAGTCAGTGCAGGACATATACCCAGAGCTACGGGAGAAGCTGGAGAGGCATAGCTTTCTCCCCACCCAATTAGGCTAATAAAGTAATGATTACAAAAAACACAAATGCTTGATCAAGGGCAGAGAATCTAAACTCTACTGTAGATCAGCGTAATACTGTGCTACCATTGCAAAGAATGTGTCACCAACGCACATGCTTGTGTGTCCCCATAAAAGCCATAAATACAACATAAACAAAATTAGTCTTTAAAGCTATACAGTGACAAAAAGTTATAACGGTGCTTCCTGCTTTTCTGGTGGATCTACAACAAATTACAAATTGACCCATTGTACGTGGATCTTTTTGTTTGTCACATCTTCGGATCACTCCGTCAGGCTCTATGCGGGCCCAGAGGTGGACATCTGGAGCTGTGGCGTGATCCTGTACGCCCTGCTGTGCGGCACTCTGCCCTTTGATGACGAGCACGTCCCCACGCTGTTTAAGAAGATCAGAGGAGGCGTCTTCTACATGCCAGAGTACCTGCCTCGCTCGGTGGCCTCGCTGCTCATGCTCATGTTGCAGGTGGACCCTCTGAAGAGAGCCACCATCAAAGACATCAGGTGCCCCCGAACATCTTCTGTCTTTTTAAATTTTTCTTTTTTTTTTTTTTTTTTTTTTTTTGCCATGGTCACTCAATGATAAATCATTGTGAAGCGTTGCATTGACTTACAGTATGTACAGTAGTGTGTCCCCTCTTGTCTTTTTGCTAACGGAACTGTGTCCACACTGGAACACTTTTTGACACGTTCTGTCAAAATATCTGTTTGAATACTAATATAAATGATCTTGTAATGTTTTCAGTTAATTGAATGGTGTCAAACTAAAGTATAACTTCTTACCTTTCTAGCAATTTATTGTTTTTAACTATTTACTTTAGCGTTGTTTTTACAAGAGTCGGCAACGGGAAGCTAACACCTGTGAATTAGCCGTGCACTACCCTTGGCCATACTAGACACCCCTATCTCCCCGCTGTTAAAACTCACTGGGCGCTGTTGGTTTTTTCGGGGGTATTAACCGCATAAACAAGTCGCCCAAATGAACATGAACTGGGACCATACTTCTGTTCTTCACAATAAAAGACATGCTTCAACAGCTCCCAATGATGCTGTAAAAGGTCCTTAATGTCCACATGTAACGCCATACCGCCACCTGAGCGTTGCCCAAGCATTCCTACTGCTTTCTCTCAACAAAGTCACATTCTATACTAATGAGACATGTAAACGTCCACACACATGTATGAAAATTCACACGTTCAAGATTCTTAGATGTGTATACATTAATTCTATTTGCACTTCGGGGGGCGATCGCTCAGGAATAGCACCGCGAAAAGACCGCAAACTGCGTCAGTCCGTATATGGCCAATAGCTGCGAACGCTGTTTGAACACGGACACAGTTAGCTCAGCCATGTAACTTTAAAGGCCCCCATCTGAAGTGTCATTACACAAACACACTTCTGTGTTTGACAACCGTTTGACTTCATCCAAGATTAAATGTCACATTCTGTGACATTTGGTTTGGTTTGGTTTTTATGGTTAAGAGTTTGAACTCAGGCTGATTATTCTCTCCTCTGTCAGGGAAGATGAGTGGTTTAAGCAGGACCTTCCAGGCTACCTGTTCCCTGAGGACCCGTCCTACGATGCTTCGGTCCTGGACGAGGAGGCCGTCAAGGAAGTGTGTGAGAAGTTTGAATGCACTGAGTCGGAGGTTGTGTCCAGCCTTTACAGCGGGGATCCACAGGTACACATTCACAATTTCTTAAGGAATGAATGAGTATTTTCTCTGTTTAATAAACTGTGACTGTTGTAATATTAAATCATACCCCCACAAGATTATGTTTGCACTTTTCAGTCGAACTGTGACAAGACGAGTGACAAGTTAGAGGTTCTCTAGTTGCTGCTAGCCTTTCTGCTCTGCTTTTGTGGCTGTTTTCGATCAAGTTGTTGTTTTCAATGATCTGAATGTCGGTCCTTAGCTTAGTCCTTAATCTTCCGTTGACTTTCCATCGTCCCTCTGTCCACGCAGGATCAGCTGGCAGTAGCCTATCACCTCATAATAGACAACCGGCGCATCATGACCCAGGCCAGCGAGTTCTACCTGGCCTCCAGTCCTCCCCAGGGCTCCTTCATAGAAGAGGGCATGCCGCTGCCCCCCGGGGTTAAACCCCACCCAGAGAGGATGCCTCCGCTCATGGCTGACAGCCCCAAGTCTCGTTGTCCTCTGGATGCTCTCAACACCACCCGGCCCAAACCGCTGGCAGTGAAGAAGGCCAAGTGGCACCTGGGTATCAGGAGTCAGAGCAGACCCTATGACATCATGGCTGAAGTGTACAGGGCTATGAGACAACTTAGCTTTGACTGGAAGGTAATAGGACATGTCTTACCCTTGATTTCCACAACGGGAGGGTCTCAGAAGCGTTGGAGAACTTTTGGGAAGGGGCAAAAATACTGGTTAGCTGATTGGATAAACCATCGGCCAAATCAACCAATCAGATCAAACTCTTGCCGAAACCAGTTGGGAGAAGAGTAAAAACATCTTTTCCTCCAAGAAAAGCCCCCAGTGCTGTTTTTTTTTCTTCTTTCAATGAAGGAATACTTTCTAATTTGGATAAAACTTTCGCAATAGCTATGCTCATGTCATCCGTGGAAGCCGCCACGTTGTTTAGACTGAACAGTCGCTTCTCGTTGCGTCACACCTAAACCCACCTCAAAACCAACGCTGATTGGTCGGTCGTTTGGCGAACGGTTCCAAATTTTCTCTATCTCAAGATGCCAGACTGATCTGTGAGTGGAAAACTGGAGCTCGCCAGATCAGGACGGGCTCACAAGGCTAGCTTCACACTGCCTGCGTGGCGTGAGCGTGGCGTTTCTGTTGCGTGGTGTTTTCTATGTCTTTGCACACCAGAAACGTGTCTGACACAGCGCTGCTGCTGCTAGCCTCTGTACACATGTAGGTTTCCCATAAACATAAATATATACTGATTTGATTACAGCAAAGACAACGTCGGCAGTATTGACGGCAAAATAGGCTACAGAATATTTCGTTCTGTATTAACAGGTGCAGTATTTGAAAATCGATAATTTATTTTTTTTAATTACATTTATATCTGCATTTATGTCAAAACCTAGATACTTTCAAACATCAAAATGTCATTTATTAAATGTATTTGTGTCAAAATGGCAAATAAACATTTTTTCCCATTCTATTTTGCCTGGAAACACTTCCAACACGCTTGTGTGTCGCGTGAAAAATAGGCGTCGGTTCTATTTGTAGCATGCACGCTACCTGAGACGTGTGTGTCACTCAGGTAGCGTGCAAGCTCTAAGCTGTTAACATGGGAGCCAAAATAAAAACAGACACGTCTCACACAACGCAGGCAGTGTGAAGCTGGCCTTACACATACAGTAAACACATAGGTCTACATACCAACTAGATTGTCTGTTATTTTGCGTTGTAGGTGGTGAACCCGTATCACCTTCGAGTGCGGAGGAAGAATCCGGTGACGGGAACCTTGGTGAAAATGAGCCTACAGCTGTACCAGGTGGACAGCAGATCCTACCTCCTCGACTTCAAGAGCATCGATGGTTAGTGACGGACAAACACTGATTTCACATTTCTAACAAGGCTAAGCTAATTTCTATCATAAAAAAAATATGTTTCATTTTTGTTTCTGTTGATGTACATGGCTCTACGTTAGTGTAGGTGTAACGTTGGTGATAGCGCTAATGCATTTGCAGTGCCAGTACTCAGTAAGTAATTTATATTAACATAACAGTAGTTTGTTGGAATTTACACTGAATTCAGTCATTTTATTTATTAAAGCTATAGTGCGCGACTATTTCCTATTAATGGACGTCTGTTACATTCAAGCCATTGCCAAATGAGTTGATACAAAGCTAATTAAGACTATCAGCTCCACACAACTCTCTCTGGATTTATCAGCATGGCTGTGTTTACAAAATGGTGTCGTCCGGCGACATTTGCGCGCAGAAGTGATAAGTGATAATGACCTCTTTTGAAGAGTCAGTCATGTTTTTTTAATCCTCCGTGTTCTCCTCGGTTACTAGCAACTGCGTGGAGGAGGGGTGGGGGTGGTGGGCCATCACAGAAGGCTTGTGTCATGTGGATGCAACAACAATTGTCATTACTTAGAATTCCTAATGGGGTAACAGAAACTACGCACTATAGCTTTAATGCACACGCAAAATTAAAATTCAACAAACAAAATAAAAAGACTTTGATGGTGGCAAAATTCCTATATAAAATAAACTATATAAAACACATTAATGTCATGAACTACTCCTCTGTTGAATGCTGATGCTACATTCCTCTGCTTGTGTGACCCCCCCCCACCCCCAGATGACATCATGGAGGCGGTGGGCTTTAAATCGGGGTCGTCCACTCCCCAGAGGTCGGGCTCCACAGCCGGTCTCCACAGACCCAGGCTGAGCATCGACTCGGCCAGCCCGGCGTTTGATCTGCCCCAGCTCAGTTCCTCCCTCCCAGGCTCCCTGTCCGGTAGCTCCCCTCTACTCTCCCCCCACCAGGGATCACACACCATGGACTTCTTCGAAATGTGCGCCAGTCTGATCACCACACTGGCGCGCTGAGACCCGTCCACTCCTGACCTCGCTGTAACCTGGATGTCAGTGGGGGTTTCTAGGCTGTTCTGAGATGTAGGGAGCATAGATGTCTGGAGCAACTTCCTCTCTCTGTCTCCTCTCCATCGCTGTTCCAGTTGTATTGGACTGTAAGGCTCAGCTCAGATTAAGGAGACATAGAGAGGAATCCTGTTTTGTTCTGTTTAGAAAGGCCAGATTTATAGCTTTTTTTCTTTTCTTTTTTTGACACAGTCTTTGGGTCAGAATTTGGAGTTCAAACTGATCCTGGGACTGGATTCTGTGAACTAGTAAAGGCCAGCAAAGGAGCGGCAGCAGGTCACAGCTCTCAGTCACTCCTCACACAAATATCTTCAGTCTATTATCAACTGCTGAAATGTCATCACCCACCATAACACTTAATGATGGGAAATCCTGCTGAGTTTGCCCCAGACGCTGATCGGAGGTCAGTTTTGCTTCTTGTCTTATATTTTTAACAAGGCGCTGGTTGTTAAAATTGACATTAAATCTGTGTTCTGAGCGATCAAATTTAATTTCAGGTTTTATATGATATGGTTTGTAAAGAAATGGCTTTTGTTATCCATGTATATTATATTTATACAACAATCATATTGCGTAGCTGAAAAGGTTGACTAAGGTATACCAAATAACACTTTATGCACCATAAAAGGTGATTATTATTTAGATATCAGAGCCATATTTATTTTTGAGAGATTGTTTTTTTAGGCACTGTAGTTGTATTATTTAAGCACTGCATCGATGTAGAGATTTATCCTGATTTTGAATAGATTGTTGAAGATTAATGAACCCAGAGAGGCAGTAGGGTCATAATACTCTGCATTGTTCTGCATTTAGCGTTAAAGCACAGATATACAACGTCTCACAGGAGTTTTTTCCGCCTTGATGTATTTCAAAGATGCCGTGTACATATATCTGCCAATTCTTTTCCCACACAACCAGCATTTTATACCTTCAATAACTGTCAGAAATATGCAACACACACAAATCTCCAGACTTCAGTTTAATCCTTAACAAACGACAAGTTGAGCAACTGTTAAAATGCTGCTCGCTCATGCATGTACAGAGTGTAATTTAAAGGCAAGCAGGCCCGTGATATCAGGAGGACACACGTGGCAGTCAGTCACATACGCAGTAAGCTGAAAAGTTTTTTTTTTTTTTGCCTTAAGCCTTTAGAAATGAGAAAAATGTCTGTCAGAAATTAGAGCCTAATGTGAGGTCTTGAGTTTGATTCTCTGAGCAAATGCCAATATTTACTTGATAAATTACTTCAACCGTCAATCAATTTTGCTGTGCGCCTGTGTGCGAGATAGATAATGAGGTGATGATGATAATCAATAAAAGAGGAAGAGGACTAAATCCATGTGAGACGGTGTGTATCTCTGCTGCAGGACGGTATAAGCCACAGAACCCTTTCTCCAGTTGCCTTAAAGAATGCAACACAGTCCTGGACCTTTTTCACAGCAGACATTTTTTGACTTGTCATAGTAGGAAAAGCACAGCTGAAATTGATAACCTCAAGTTAGGAAGCTATTTCAGTGAGTCAGCATGCACAATACCAGGGCCTCTCCTAAGTGGAGTGCAGCCATCAGTAATGGTTCTGAATCCACCTGTGCTTTTCCTACTATGACATGTCAACATGTCTGCCGTGAAAAAAGGTCTATTCTGTGCATACGTTTATAGAGGGTGCGTGCATGAGCCAGTGTGTGTGTGTGTGTGTGTGTGTGTGTGTGTGTGTGTGTGTGTGTGTGTGTGTGTGTGTAGTGATCAGTGTAGTGATCAGCTCGGGAGTTGGTAGAAAAGTGAGAATACATGACGCTGTGGTGTTTCGGAGCGGTTGTGTGCGTGTTTCTTCTGTTGTCGTCTGTTCAGCCTGCGCTTTGAATCTCATTTGCAGATTTACCGTTTCATTGAATCACACTCGTACTGTGGATACACTAGCTTTACTGTACCTGTAACTTGTTTCTGCCCCTATGTTTTTGATGACTGTGGGCGTTTCTACTTTTTTTTATAAATGTTCTGCATTGTTTCGTCAGATCATACCTTAGCGGGGTTGTGTATCGCTGTTGTCATGCAATATTTTTTGGTGCTGCTTAGATGAATCCTCCTGTCTGTTTTTGTTGGAGAGCACCGGACCGTCTACTGTTCTCATTTAAGCACAGCAGTTGGAGTAGTACGTGCTCTGCTTTAGACTGGCGTCGCAAACAAAAATGGCCAATATTTAACATATTGAATATTGTATTTGTTACATTTTATTGATCAGTTATTTTCACAAACTGTCGTGAAAAGCGACATGAAATTTTAAAAAACACGAGTAATGAGAGAGACATTTCAGAATAAAGGGGAGAATTTGGTCACGTTGGAGGTTCACACACATCAGTCTAGACTACGATTCTTCAACTAGTAAGTGTTGTTAACCGAGTGCTTTGATGGACCTACAATAATTGTATGTAGACGGAGATTAGAGTTTGTTAACTCTACTTGTTCTGAATCATTCTCGTCTGCGTCAAGTCTGAAATGTAGTCAGTCATTTTTGCCTTACGAGAGCATTTTGAAGGCTTTTGGTTGAAACGGTGGAAGCCACATTCTTTGTTACTCTGCTGAAAACCCTTTATACGTGTATTCTCTTTCCTGTGTGTTGTGACGTCACATACGCCACTGAATAAGAAACTTCTCCCTGCTGCAGAACACATGCCACTGCACACACAGCTATGTTCTCAGTCGAAGCTCTACATTACACTCTATAGCTGTGTGTCTGAAAGGACTTGTCCTCTCTCTGCATAGTGAGCTCATTTGGTCACATCAGGATCACATCTGGCCCACAATATGCATCCATTCCTGATTCTGCTGCTCGCGACAACCACATCAAAAAATATCGATCAACGAAGTGCACTTTCTTGGAGGGGTCGTGGGTCGTATTTAAAAACTCCCGATATAACCAGTATTTACTGTCAGCTGTAGTACTGTACCATTACAACTGTATGCAACTACCAGTGGCATGTTAGTCATGTAAACTCCAATCTGTGTTCAGGGCTGGGAAACACATGCCGGGGGGAGTCAAATACCGTGTCGTACCAAAGCGAGTATCTCAACAGCAAGGCTGTGCTCTCGGTTTCTCTGTGGTGGGGTTCTTGTGATTAGTGTAACCTTAAATACCCCAGTGTATGTCATATGTGTGTGGGCACACACTGGTCATTGTGAAAGAATGTGTATAAGGGTGTTTTTCTGTGTGTGTGTGTGTGTGTGTGTGTGTGTGTGAGAATGTGACAAGGTGTGTTTTAACTGTCTCTCCCTGTCTCTGTCTGATTGGGGTTTGGAACTCTCTCGTTATGCACTGCATGATATTGCTGTTATGATTTGCACTTTAATGAGTATTTATTGAAAAACAATAAACAAAACTTAAAAACTTTTTTTTGTCCTAAAGACTTTTGTCAATGCACACACAGACACCCATCACAGAGGATTGGGTTTGTCTTTTTCTATCCAGACAAAAAAGCACCCTCAGATGTCAACAACAATATTTTACATTGAAAATGACCTCAGGTGATCATTACACTACTTTAACTTTCTGTAACACTTATTCATCAGCTGGAGGAAATTCGTAGAAAAAAGAAGGGACGTAAAAGTGACACCTGCCAAATAAAAGAAAGAAAATAAAGTTCATGGATGGTGCTTCCCTCCACAATGTTCAACTGTGACCAACTCTTAGCATCTGGTTTCAGAATTCTTAAAATTGTACATTTTAGATCAAGCTCCATGTTGTTTATTGGTACGCCATTAAAGATCATAACTATACCTAATATGTCAGCATTTAAATACAGTACTATGACGCAAGTAGTTACATAAGCAGTTCCATAATCTGTAATGATCTTTAACTAAATAATGAGGGTAAACCCAGTAACCCAAACAGTTGGAATAAAAATTACCAATATCAAGTAAATGTTGAATGGTAATCAGAGTCCTAAAATGTATGCAGTATGAAATTAATGAAAATAGATCACATCATCTGTGGCGTAGAGCTGGCCACACACATATTTTTAATTATTGCTGATGAACTGACCTAAAAGTCTATGAAGTCTTTGTTCATCTGTCAGTTTGTCAGCTATATTTCTGTTCGCAATACACTGTAAACTGGTAACGAGTGTATAGTGTACCATTAAGTGTATTAGTGAACAATTCCCCCTGATTTTCACTGCCTGTGTCCGCTGTGTATTTTCTCAGGATGGTGTCTCAAGCTGAGACATTTTCTCAGATTCTCAAGATTTTCCATTGTCCTCCCCTTATTTCCACCACCAAAAAACGATTTCTGGTATTCACACACGGAGTGTGTAATTTTCCCTACAAGAGCCTCCAGGGTGTGTGTGTTTCTACGACAGTTTGTAAGTTCTTTCCTGGGATCAGCAGTTTCAAAGTCAGTCAGAGCCACCGGGCAAACTGTCCCTCTCTGGTTTCACAGCGAGTGCTTAAAAAAAAAAAAAAATCTCCTTATCTTGCTCTTCTACGTCACCGTACTGATCCATAAATGCAGTCCCCAGGTAAATAAGGTCATAGTTGTGAAGATGAAGTGACTGTCACAGTATTTGGCGACTGACACGGGTCACTGTGTGAAGAAATAACAACAGCAGGCAAATCCTGTTTCCTCTGCCTGGCTGCTTTTTGTCCTGATGTGAAAAACAAACAAAAAAAACCATGTCAGCATGCAAAGTGTACAGTGATGCAGATAAAAGAGAGTCAAAGTGATTCATCCTTACCTTGTTTTATGATAATTTCTCAGCAGTCAAGTCAAGCATACAGGTCAGGAGGGGGTAAAATGGGCATATCAGTTTGATCAAAATCCATTTCCTGTGTTGAACTAGCTTCAGACCTGTGGAGGAACACATTGGAAAATAACTCAACCAGCAGGGACAAAGGAGGGTGACCTCGTTTTGACCATGAATATGACACCATTGAGAAATGTGAAAAGCACATGACAGGGAATCAAACCCAAAAACAATAAAACACCCGCTCATTTCATGCTCAGCTACCTATTCCAGGCAAAAAGGTAGGAAACTTGCACAGGTTCTGCGTGTCTGGGTCTGTGTGTGTGTGTGTGTGTGTGTGTGTGTGTGTGTGTGTGTGTGTGTGTGTGTGTGTGTGTGTGTGTGTGTGTGTGTGTGTGTTTTATAACCCTACTCACAAGGAAACTGCATTCTCCTTTACTAGCACAGGGCCTGAGATGGAAACAAAGTATGTTGGCATCAAGTTTCAAAAATCCATTCATCAAACATCAAATGCTGGGATGTCTAGATACATGTTTTTTTTCAATGATTGAACAAATACTATTAAAGATATAATATGTAACATTCTGCAGTAAAAAAAAAAAAATGTCTGAAAATGACTATAGCTTCGTTATAAATATTTTTAAGTTGTGTTCTTTATCCCAAATATTTCCAACAATGTCCAAACCCAGAGAAATCGGTCATTTTCATCCAATGACACGGAGCGTGTCGTTTGGTCGCCTGTCAATGGCGTCATATATCCTTTGACCCCCTCTAGTTGCCGTCAAAACACGGGAAGCGCAAGATCATCAACGAGTAATTGTAAATACAATGTCAAAGAATTATACTCAGTAACAGTAATACAGCATTTGTTTCTGCCACTCTGCCAAACAGTACTACAGTGGAGACCTAATTTATTGATATGACATTTCCATATCGATTCAGCTCACTACAATGTGCTATGTTGACAAGTGGCTCTTGCTAATGCTTGGTAGTGAAACCGTACCTAAGGTATGTTTAAGGTTACAACAACGTTCAACACGCTCATAGGTTATTTTTAGAATTACTGTTTTGACCACGGCTAACAGTGCTGGGCTAACCCACGATTTAATTCGCTACATAACTTTAGCTGTATGAGTCGACTAATCTAATGTTAAGTTAGCCGGCTAACGCACTCCAGTCCTTCTGCCTCACTCCCGGGCGCTAACAGTCGGGATGAGAGCGGACAACAGCCCCGGGGACACAGCCACAGCTAGCTAGCCCCCAGTCAGCGACTACAGCAACACGAACCCGGCCAGCACAAACTCCAGCGCCAGGTGCCAACGGCACTAACAGAAAGATAATACGTCGATGAGCAGACCATAACAATACAATAACAAGCCACATCTGGCCAAAATCGAGCCGCGACAGCTAACATCAAGACGTCTCCGGCACACCCTTGCGATGACGCCCACCACACCGGCTAAGTAGATAGGTCTCCCAGTGGCAAGGCGTATTAGCTGTGTTAGCTGCCTTGTTAGCTTGCTCGCTCGCTAACCGGTCGGCTACCACCACAAATAGAATCACAGTAATTATGTGGGAAACACTGCAGCTATTTCATTAGAATGACATGACATGAATAAACGTTACTAAACATAACTTAAATAAAACTTTAATACATTAACTTTGCGGTTATGTATCAGTTAAACTTCTCATATCCAATGCTATCTGTATTTGTGAGAAGTGGCGCTGTCCTGAGTTGAAAGAGAACCTATTTTACGGGTTTATTATCGAGTTAATAGTCGTGTGTGTTCGTGTCGGCCACTGTCCATTTCCTAAGGTTCTGAAATTAAACATTTTTTGACTTTTTTATTTTTTTAAAAGGGCGTCTGTCCGTGAGCACCATTGACATATATACAAGGTGAGCACCCACGGAGGAAAACTAAATAAGGAAAGATAAATCGGCGCCTATACCCACGATCCTACGTAACTTTATGACGTCATCAAAAGTCCCTGTTTACATCCATGGTTTCGATTGAGAGACCCCTAGCGGCAGATAATTACATTATATGTTTAAGTATTCACATTTTATGAAATGGAATGATACAAGACTTTTTCTATATTTTAGGATCAGGGATTTTGCAGGCATGACTTACTTGTCTCTGGTTCAGTGCTGCTGTAAAATTGAAGGAAAAGCAAAAATTAAAACCCATTTTTGTGTGTGTGTGTGTGTGTGTGTGTGTGTGTGTGTGTGTGTGTGTGTGCGCGCGCATCATGCCTACCTGGCAGCTGGCTCAACAGGTTTAGGTGAATGGAAAAACGTGGTCAACTTCTGAAGTGCTTCATGTCTTGCTCTGATTAAAAAAGACAAATACACATGTACTGTAATATGTCCGTGTGTGTGTGTGTGTGTGTGTGTGTGTGTGTGTGTGTGTGTGTGTGTGTGTGTGTGTGTGTGTGTGTTTGAAACAGGTGAACTCACTGGACAAGGGGGCCATCTGCGAGGTCACTTTGACTGTGCTGGTGGTTTACACTAAGGTTTTTGTTTCCTAAGAAAATAAATAATTGAGACAGATTAATAATTTAATAATAATTAACTTTCACTCAAAACACACACCAACATTGTTAATTATACCGTATTCACACAGGTGTTGTTACTGAAGTCACCAAACCTTGGACTTGCCGTTACACACTTGAATAGTTAACTTCCTTCCTGTTTACACAAACAACCTGCTCATCTAGTGAGGATGTGAGTCAGCATTTAGAGTCAGCATTTAGGGCTGAGAGGTCAGGAAGTCTTTGGATGATGCTGAACTAGAATGATGAACTAGAAAGTATCGAGATTCCAGTAGCTTTGACTATGGTATGATGTGGTGCTACTGGAAAAACCATCCAGTTGGTCAGTTCATTTACGCCCTCAGTAAAATGTTTATATCTGACCAGACTGGCACAGAAGGCAGACCAGGTCTGTATGGATACAACCCATCCACTTTCAGTGGAGTTCAAGCCGCTCCCTTCTGGTCGTAGATATAGATACCCTAACGTCAGAACCAACCGAGCAAAAAACTCATTCATTCCTATGGCAATAACCCAATTAAATAAGGTGTAGGGATGGGTATGACTGGGGGAATAGATGTGAAGTAGGATAATGTGCAGTAGTTTTATTTTATTTATTCATGCCATTGTGCAATATACTCCTTTTATTGTATTTTATTTATTAATGTGTTAGGTAAGATGTCTGGTTCAATGTTTGTGTTGTGGATTATGTGTCAATATGCCTGTACTGTACAACAAATTGTCTCTCGGGGACATTCAAGTTTTCTAAGTCTAATAGTGCAGTAAAAATAAAAAAAAGCTTATATTAATGGATTTTGTCATAAATAACCATGCTCTAAAGTTTTGGTATTACAGCTCCAGTAATGTTCTGGGTGGAAGTAAACAGGAAGTAAAATGATACCATGGAGTCAATTAATTCAGTAGGGGCTGCAACTTGTTTTTTCGTTGTGTTATTTATTTATTTTTAGCCAAATTATCGATTAGCATTTCCTGATTGCAATGTAACCATGGACACACACACAGACAGCTGTCCCTGGATGACTCTGACACTGAAAAGAATTTAAAAACAAGATGATTCTCAGATAAGGTCTGGTGTGATTTTCCGAGGAGATTTATGGATGTTTTTATTTCTGCGATGGACATCAGTGTTAAGTCACACTGAATCTAAACATTTGCATATCATATCTGGGGGGGTTCAGATTTGACTGAGTTATGATGAGAAGAAGTAGGTTTTAAAGTACAACTAGAAAATGCATTTCCTGCAGAAAATGTGTGGGAATGCTGAATAGCTGAATTGCTAAAGCTAAACTGGTTGAATAGCTTAAATTCGTAAGAAGAAGTTGAAGTAGTGAAAATAGTTGAAAAAGCGGAAATTGTTTTAATAAGTATGAATTTCATTAAAAAGTTAAAGGTTTATGCTAAACTGAACTGTTTGCTTTAAAGGTTGAATAATGACAAAATATGTAGAACACTGTGAGGTCTGAGTAGATTTTCTAACTGATAATGACTCACATATGCAGAAATATGAAACAAATTAATACTGTAATACTGTTAAAGATGAAAGTTGAAAAGGCTGAAAGAAGAAATATTTTCATTATACACTGCATAGAACGAAAAAGCATCAATCTAGCTGAGATGAGATGTGAAATATATTGCGTGAAAAGAATGGGGCCGAAATAAGTGGAAATAGAGGAAAGTGAGAAGGAGAGACGGGAGATGAGAGGATAAAAGGACAGAAGAGGAGAGAAGATGACAAATACTGTGAGAAACAGATAAAAATGCAGAGAGCTGTATAGACTTTTTCACGGCAGAGATGTTAACATGTCATAGCAGGAAAAGCACATGTATTCAAAACCATTACTGATGGCTGCATTCCACTTAAGAGAGACCCTGGTATTAAACCATTAATGATGGATGCATTCCACTTAGGAGAGGTCCTGGTATTGTGCATGCTGACTCACTGAAATATCTTACTGGAACACTTGATGGAACTGAGCCATCGTTAAGGTTATCATTGTCAGCTGAGCTTTTCCTACTATGACAAGTCAACATGTCTGCTGTGATAAAGGTCCATTCAAGTGGACTGTCTGTGAAAGGGTTTGTTTATAAACTTGCTTTGATGTCTGTGATGAGATCTCTTTGAAGTGTCATCAGTGTGTGTGTGTGTGTCTGTGTGTGTGTGTGTTTCCGTGTGTGTGTGTCTGTGTCTGTGTTTGAGTGTGAGTCTGTGTGTGTGTGTGTGTGTGTGTGTGTGTGTGTGTGTGTGTTGTGTGTGTGTGTATGTGGCTATGTGTGTGTCTGTGTGTCTGTGTGTGTGTGTGTGTGTGTGTGTGTGTGTGTGTGTGTGTGTGTGTGTGTGTGTGTGTGTGTGTGTGTGTGTGTGTGTGTGTGTGTGGGTCTGTGTGTCTGTCTGTGTGTGTGTCTGTGTTTGAGTGTGAGTCTGTGTGTTTGTGTGTGTGTGTTTGTGTGTATGTGTGTGTGTGTCTGTGTCTTTGTGTGTGTGTGTGTGTGTCTGTGTGTGTGTGTGTGTGACTTTGTCTGTCTTTGAGTGTGGGTCTGTGTGTGTGTGTGTGTGTGTGTGATTGTGTTTGCAAAATAAAACATGAATAGCTAAAGCTGAACTGGATGAATAGCTTAAATCCATAAGAATAAGTTGAAGAAGTCAATTGCCATCCTGGCCAAGGACACATTGGTTAATGTGCCACAGTGGGATTAGAACCCAGTCCGTCCACACCCCAGCCACGCACCATGACCACTGTGCTATAGTCAGGACAGGTAAACAATGTTCCTTGAGTACTTATAAAGCCTCCCTTTGATGTCTGTGTGTGTATATGTGTTTGCGTGTGTGCTTGCGTGTGTGCATGTGTGTGTTTGCAAAATAAAACATGAATAGCTGAATTGCTAAAGCTAAACTGGATGAATAGCTTAAAACCGTAAAAATAAGTTGAAGTAGTGAGAGTATAAGTTGAAGTAGTGAGAGTAGTTGAAAAAGTCAAATAATACCTTTGCTAGGAACATGATTGATGCGCCACAGTGGGATTTGAACCTGTGCCCCCCACACCCTAGCTATGTGCCATAACCACTGCACTATCTTCAGAACAGACAAACAATGTTCCTTCAGTACTTATAAAGCCTCTCTTTGATCATTAATCCCCACACCTGATTAGTGAGAGACAGTGTGGGAGAACTCTTCAAACAAGACTTAATAAATCCACAACAGTACATGCTATTGAAACAGCAACTTGACCGTTAGAGACACACGGCCTTTGTGAACATATCGGTATAAAATTTATATGGATAAACATAAAAATGTGGGCATATCAGTGATTTAAAAAAGTGGTTCGTTCTGCTCTTCGCTGGAAAAGATGGACCTCTTTTATCATTGGAGCGGATGGAGGCAAATTTTGTTATTCTCATCATTTGGAAGCTTGCTGAGCCAAAAGTATGAGACGTATCACATAACTGAGCATATTTTTCGAAACTAGACAAAAATACCTACGTTTTGATGTATAAATTGTGTATGACAAGTAGATATTGTGGGCGTGAGAGCAGTTTTTGGAGAAGAGACAAAGATTATTTTTTTGAAGCTTCACCCTCTGAGCGATGACATCACCACTCTAAGCAGCGCAATACACAATTTTAGTTTAATCGATAAAATTTCCTGAAATAATCATTAAACTTAAACAGCTTTTTCACAAAAACTGTAAAAGATATCAACCTGAAAGGTAGACCCCGGATAGCTGAACATTTTGTGAACAGTTTAAAGTTTGAATCACGTCTGTAGGTGGAAGAATGTAGGAGGAGATACATGTTGAAGCAGAAGAGGATTTGAAGGCTTTGAAGCCTGCTCTCATTCACTTCAATGTTAAAAAAAAGTGTTAAAACGCTTAAAATTTTAAAAAGTATAAATAGTAGAAAAAAAGTTGAAGAAGTCCCATCATTAGCTGAAAGAGCTGAACATTTGAAACGTTGAATGGTTTAAATAGGTGAAAGTATGCAGAAGTTACGCAGAGCCAAAAAACGTACGGAATAAGAAAAATAAAGAACAGGATAACAATAGTTGGAATGCTGTCGAACAGCATTCCCACTAATAATTGCCTCCATGAGCTGTGTGTCACAGCCGCTGCTGCTGCTCCAACTGGCGACTGTGCTGATAATCAGCCGGGAAAAACTACAATTACTAACTTCCTGTTGTTTTTAAAGAGTTATCTTCCTCAGCGTTGCCCCTTCAGCTGGGCAAGCACACGTCACAGTTGGAAAAAACCCTGATTTAGTCCTATTGGAGAGCAAGCAAACTCAGTTCTACACAGTGACACGCATGGACACTTTATTAAGCTTAGCGATAGTTCATGCAGGACACAGTCATACGCCAGCTGATTGAATTATGATTCCTATCAGACACACACCAATCACAGCCATTCTCACATCAAGGCGGTCTTTTTTAAATGTGACTCCCTCCTCACTGATCCCTCCTACGCTGACACTGCTTCACTCAGTGCTGCTGCTGCTGTTTCTGCATTTCACTCCCTGTTTCAGCTTAGCATGCTGCTTGGTCCAGGGAACATTATCAAGAGAGGAGCCAACCACGCCAAGCATGACTGTATTTCCATTTGTTGCAATAAATGGTTCAATCTACGAACAGAGTGTTCCTGACTGAAATCCTTTTGGTGCTTTGATCAACAAAACTAAACAGCTAACAAGCAAAAACAAAATGATGTAGCCTGAGTGACACATCATTTTTTCCACTTCTGACCTACTGACAGAAAATTAGGTGTTAACAACAATAATCCTAATTAAGATGTTATTTATTTACAGCATGCATTTGTCACCAACAATGCTGCCAACTCCCGGGGACAGAACCATCGATGGTGACAACTGTTCTACTGCCCATGAATAAGTGCCTTTTTAAAGACCATCTGAAAATAAACGCTGGTAAATGGATACTGCATATGTATTTAACAACTATCAAATGATCTGACCTACAAAATCAAGATGTTTGTAGTATCGCTTCTCTTTTGTATCCACACACTTCCATCAAGATAACACATGGGGGAGATACAATATGACTAATACATGTGTCACACTGTATAACTTACTGTCACAAGCCACTGTTGGGTCATTGTTAGGTATTAACAACAAAGCGCTATCAGTACAATTTGCTTAAGAAAGTCTGGTTTGGAATTTCTTACCCATGTCTGGCATTGAGAGTGTCCTGGTGTGGCCCCTGCAGAGGAAAAAGACAAGGCATTGGTCTCGATGCTACTGTTAGGTCCCTATCTCAAAAAGTAGTTTACAATTCAGCCATGTAGATTCAGGCTAACATCAGCGTTTCTACATGTTTCACCAAGTCAAATTTAAGACTTTTTAAGACTTTAAGACATTTTCTGAAACAATTCCACAATGTACTGTACCTCATTGGCATTAAAGGACCGGTGTCTAGATTGGCTGCAATATAAGGTGCGTGTTGGTCTCATTTGTAGTCGTAATACAGCAAATTATATTTGGACTGGCGACAGAAAGAACTACAGCATTCTAAAGCGCTGTGGGAACATTTCAATGAGCGTTAGAGGTAGCGTTACATTGACGTAGGAAAATTAAGACCTTTTGAAAACGATTTAAGTCCTAGAACAAAATACTTCAGTGACAGTTTTTGAGGCCTAAAATTTTGATTTTGAAAATTTAAACTTTCTTTTAGACTTTTTTAAGACCCCGTGGAAACCGTGAACATGGACTCACATTGGAGCCAGTGGGTCTGCCGTTTCAGAGGTAGGCGAGATAGGGTCGTCATCGTCACCGGTCCACTCCTCACTGTCATCTGAGACTGAACACATCAACAGAATAAGTTGCTGCAGAATAAGTTCAACATATACTGTTATCGTGAATAAGAACCGGTAACTACTTACAACTTCCTGCTGAAATTGGATAGTGGTTTGAGGCCCTGAAAAAAGGAAACAAAAACAGCTATAAATCATCTTTTTTTTAACTGCAGTGAGGATGGGTTTCCATTGTTTTGTCTGTATAAGTTACCCACTGTGCACACATACCTGTTCCCCGTGCTGGTAACCTCCTCCTCTAGAACACTCTTGCGAGTGATTGCAGCCTTCTTTCCCAGCTCCAACATCTCCTTGATGTCCAGCTCCACATGATCCACTGCAATATATCCATCTGGAACACACTCACAGAGTCAGTGGTGCGATCCATCAATCGATCTTCAAATCAAGGACGGCAGCACATCAAGTTTTCTGTGCCAACACTTTTATACAGTTAGATGTGTGTAAAGGGAGGTGCAAAAATACACAGAATAATAGAGCTCTTGAGGTGAACACATTTCTGTAACACTTTATAATAATGGGACATGAATTCATGCGTGGCTTCATGCATGAAAAAGCATGAATTCATTCATGTAGTACTTGAACACACGTGTAGGACATGAACTAAAAAACAGTAATGTACGAGGATTAATAGTGTCTAATGCGTGACTTAATGCAGCAACAACACATTAAGGAATGCATCAGTTAAGGTATTTCACTCATCATGTTTTCTGATTTATTAATTATGTTCATGTCTTCTTCATAGGTAAATCTGTAGTTAGAGTGACAGGCGAAAAAAACTGAATTGTAGTGTTGTAATCATGATTAACTAACCATTACTTCTTCATTACTTCATCATGTTTGTGGCCCTTCAAATAAAGTGCTGACCTGGTTATTGGTAAATAAGATATTTGTGACCCCCCTCAAATAAAAAAATGTCAAGACATTTCTGGTGTTCAGACACTTAGAAGTTAGTAAAAAGTAAAATTCATAAATATCCTTCTTGGGTGAGAATTGCTCTCCGGCATTACTATTTAAGTAGTCTATATCCACGACGTTCCACTTCGGGGATTGCTCCGGTGCCGCCGGAAATTCCGCCAGATGTCCCTCTTTTCGGCTGGATGTCCGTTACCTTCCGCTTTCTTTGTGTTGGAATTTTAAACTCTGGTGGATTTGTGAGGACTATGGTTTACTGCTCCTCAGATCTCTGCAGAGTAAATCCAGACAGCTAGCTAGACTATCTGTCCAATCTGAGTTTTCTGTTGCACGACTAAAACAACCTTTGTACATTGTTCCACCAAAACAAGTTCCTTCCCGAGGCTATTTTGCAGAGGCACCGTGGCTCTGTCCGGCGCTTAGCGACGCCCAAGGCGATTGTGATTGGTTTAAAGAAATGCCAATAAACCAGAGCACGTTTTTCTCCCATCCCGGAATGCTGTGTGGACTAGCCAGACCCTCCTCCTCAGCGCTGTGGAGGAAGGTCTGGCAAAGCGAGACTACTGTTTAAGTCCCTTATGTTGTTGTGAATAAAGCAACTATAAAATGCATCTGCAGTATACTGTATTTTGTGTTAATGTAGTGACCTCTGTACCATTTTGCCAACCCACTCTACTACCACTACTAAATTGAATTGTATGCCACCATTAATCATATCATTGATTACAACGCTACAATTCTTCAGAATATATGTAAACTGCTGTGACTGGTCAGTTTTTTTTAAGAAGATATGAACATCATTAAAAAAATCAGAAATCACAATGATTCAAATACCTTAATTGATGCATTAATTAATGTATCGTTTCTGCATTAAGTCATGCATGATATACTATTAGTCTTGTACATTACTGATAGTTCATGAAGTGCTATATGAATGAATTCATTCGTTTTCAAGCATGAAGTCATGCATGAGTTCATGATAATTCATGTACCATTATTATAACATTTCTAACAATAATATTTTCTATAAACTCACAGTTGTTGCTGCTGTCCTTGGCCAGCCATTTCCCTTTGGGACAGTTGGTTGTTCGGATGATGCTGAGGATGTCTCCGCTGTTGAGGGGCAGATCGTTCTTACGTGCCTTGGTCGTCACGGTCGCTTTTGCCTGGTACATGGCCCGCTCCTGTCCTGTGATCTAACACATACAGTGGCAGGTTAACACCACACATTCACATCATCTACATACGCACAAACAAATAGGGCTCGCATATAACAAACTTGCTGTAGAGAGGGTGATAAACATGACAAACCTTTAAATAGACCTTTTTCACAGCACGTTTTGACATGTCAAAGCAGGAGAAGCACCGGTGTCGTTAATGACATTAATGAGGGCTGCTTTCTCACTGGAAAAGCTGACTGGGACACTTAGGCCTGGGACTACTGAGCCACTGTTAACGTTTCTAATTACAAAGTCAAAATGTCTTCTGTGAAAAACGTCTGTCCTGAGGGGCTTCACGCTTAATGGCATAAACCTATTATTACAGTGTGGAATACATTGTTTGCAATATACTGATACTGTTAGTATTTATAACTGCAATAACTGTTTTTTTGTTGTTGTATATATTCACACTCATTTGAACTCTTTTTGTCTCCAACCCCTGAGGGAAATATCAGGCTCATTAGCTGCTAAATGCTCCAATGTATCTCTAACTGTGTCTGCCTGCAGTTTGGTGCTGAGCAGGTAGTGTGCAGTGGGTTGTTTTAGGGCTTTTTTTTTTGTGTGCTGAAAACAGCTGCCTGCTGTGGCCAAAAACAAGCCAAAAACAAGCTGTGTGAGAGTGAAGCAGAACAGTAAAGCTGCAAGCCGGGCAGCTAAAAAACTCAACCCTTGTGTTGTCCTCAGGTCAAATTTGACCCATTTTCAAAGTTATTTTATATCAGAAATATGGGTTTCTTACAACTAAATTGCCCAAAAAATAACTTGTTGTATGGAAGCCATACAGCATTCTTCACAGGTAAAATTAATGATTATTTCCATTGGATTTTGGGTGTTTTATTTAATTTCATAGCATTTGAAAAACGTTTTTAAATGTTTTTAAAACAGTATCCTGACTAAACGTTGACATAAACCAGTCTGTGATTCACTCAACATCCTCTGATCTTAACTATTAGTCATCATAATTTCTTTTTTTTAACTCAAAAATTAGGTATAATGTCATTTAAATTAGGTTTATTGGCCATGAATAAAAAAGCGTTGGCTCGGTGGGTGGAGCAGACACACATCTATTTGTTGGTGTCAGGTTTTTGAACATAAGCAGGACCCACTGGATCCTGGAGAAAGTCATGTTCTTTAGTAATAATATGGTAATAGTATAGCGCAGGATAAGGAATAGTCTTTAGATCTTCTGTCAGAAAAAGGATTTTACTTTCATGCCTTGAAAAGTTTGTGGGCATCCGAGGAAATGCTCTTAACTGGTTTAAGTCCTATCTTACAAATAGAACCTTTTTAGTTGGTATTGGAGATTCTGTTTTGTCCGTAGCTCCACTTACCTATGGCGTTCCACAAGGTTCCATTTTGGCTCCTACTTTGTTTTCTTCAAATATGCTACCGTTAGGATCAATCTTTAGGAAACACGGAGTGTCTTTTTCACTTATACGCAGATGATACTCAAATCTATCTGCCTTTTAAGCGCACTGACACAAAGGGCCTGGAAACCCTATCTGCGTGTTTAAATGACGTAAAATCCTGGATGTCCTTGAATGTTTTACATTTAAACGCAAGAAAAACCGAGGCTATTGTGTTTGGCCCTGTTCTGGGAGATGGAAAAAATACTTTTAATACTGCAGACCTGTACTGTGATATTAAACCTACTGTCAGGAGTCTGGGAGTGGTTTTGGATTCCACTTTAAAGCTAGATAAACACATAAACACAGTGGTGAAATCAAGTTTTTATCATTTGAAGCTGTTATCCAGATTTAAGCATTTCCTATCACCAATCGAGCTTGAAAAAGTGATCCATGCTTTCGTTCTATCCCGTCTGGATTATTGTAATTCCTTATATGCAGGACTGCCCCAGTTCTCTATTACAAGGCTTCAAATGGTCCAAAATGCAGCTGCCAGATTCCTGACTGGGTTTCGCAAACATGAACATATCACTCATATTTTATTGTCTCTTAACTGGCTGTCGGTGTGTTACAGAGTTGATATGAAAATACTGCTGTTTGTTTTTAAATCCTTAAATGGTCTTGCACCAGCTTACTTATCCGAACTGTTAAATCTGAATGGACCTAGTTGGTGTCTACGGTCCACAAGCAACTATAATCTGTCCCAGCCACGCTCGCGTCTAAAGTCAAGAGGACTAAAGGACTGAAGGATGTTTTATTCTATTATCTTTCCTGACTCTTGTTATGTGAAGCACAGTGGTCAACTTCTGTTGTGTTTACTTGTGCTATACAAATAAATGAAATGAGAAAAAAATCAGCAACAATGAAACAATGTTTCCAGATTCCATTTGAGAATGCACAGGAGGAATGAATCCAGACAGGTTTGTGTGCCACACACCCCCCCTCCCCCCTGCCCCAGTGCTCGTGCTCAACCTTCCAACCTCCCTTCTGTCAAAATAACGTCACTCACTTTGAATTTCTTCTTCATATCGTTATCCTTCTTTTCCCTCTCTTTCTGCTCTTTCTTTTCCCGCTCTTGTTTCTCCTTTAGCTCCTTCTTCTCCTTTTCCAGGCGCTGCTTCTCTTTCTTTTTCAGCTCTTTCTCATCCGGCCCGTCTTTCTTTTCGGACCTGCAGAGGAGAGAATTAGGAATATCGTCGTGTTTGAAAGGGACTCTTCGCTGCATGTTTAAATGGCTGATGAGATTATGAGGGACACAAAGACGGGCCAAACTCTCTCAGTGTCTGGGGCATAACGCAGATGAAAAGAGAACTGGGTCAATAAAAAGAAGGCCTTACTTGCCGAACCGGCCCAGCTTGCTTTTCTCTTCATTCTGTGAACACACAGAAAGAGATATGGTTTGATTCATTTCACTCCAGAAAAGCAACACTTGAGTGAGAAAAGTGACTCAATTATCACAAAGCTACTTACCGTTTCCTGTTGTGCCTCGCCATATGGATCTGTGAAAAACACAGTCATGTAAAAGAGGGGCATAATTAGAATACAGGTGATGTTCACAGCATCTGGTAACATTATACAGTAGTATTCAATATCATTTTTTTTACAGTAGTTTTGATATGATCTTTAAGATAGAATCACACAAGAAAACATGATTTATTTATGGATAATGGTATTGTGCTCTGCCCGTCTGTCATTTAAATACAATACTTCAACTCCATATTCACACGTGGAGAATTGAGTTAACCCTCTGAGGACAAAAGACGTACCAGCCTACACAAAAAGCAATATTACACAATTTAATTTTTGACATTTATTTGCTATTTTATTCATATATTACGCTACTTTTGTGAATCCAAAAACTCATTTCAAGCACCAAAACAATTTAGTGTAGGTATGTTTTCACAAAAGATTTGAAATATTTCAAAAAGCAACCATAAACTTTTCAGCTTTAGGGCCAAATTATCTCTTTACACATTGCTCTGGAACAAATTGGGGCCTCACTATACAGAAAGCTCAGTTTGGGTTTAATGTCACACTTCATGCAGCCAGATACATGGGCATAATGTGTTTATTTGATATCTTATCAATGTGATATGACTGATGTGATGTAATGTCTCATTATTAATGTGTTAAAGTGCTCATATGATGCTCATTTTCAGGTTCATTGTATTTAGAGGTTGTACCAGACTATGTTTACATGGTTTAATTTTCAAAAAACACCATATTTTTGTTGTACTGCACATTGCTGCAGCTCCTCTTTTCACCCTGTGTGTTGAGCTCTCTGTTTTAGCTACAGAGTGAGGCATCTCACTTCTGTTCCATCTTTGTTGGGAGTCGCACATGCTCAGTAGCTAGGTAAGGACTACTAGCCAGTCAGAAGCAGAGTATGAGGGCGTGCCATGCTAGCAGCTAGGCGAGCATTATAACGTGTGTTACAAAGTGACCACGTTTGTTTCTGAAGTAAAGGCTGGACTACAACAGAGCTGTTTGGAGCAGTTTGTGAACAGTGTTTTCTGTTGGAGATGGTAAGTCCCTTTGAGGGGGACTTTGGGCTTTTTCACTTTGTAAACCTATAACGTGCACAAAAAAGATATATAACACAATAAAGGAAAGGGAAAAAGCCAAACAGCATAATATGAGCACTTTAACTGAAGAGAAGCCTCACTCTTTGGCGGTCCTTTTCGTTTCTTGCCACTGTCAGCCTTTGCTTTCTTTTTGGTGGCAGACGAGGTGATGTCCTCATAGAGGTTGTTTGTGCTCTCATAGACACCGTTGCCGACTTCAGCTTGGAGCCTGGGTGAGTTAGAGGCAAGGAATCAAAACCAAGTTCTCATGAACGTGTATTCCAAAGCGGAGAGAGAGAGAGAGAGAGAGAGAGAGAGAGAGAGAGAGAGAGAGAGAGATGAGAGAAGATGTTACTCGTGTGTCTTACCCCGCCAGTGGTGGAGATTCCTGAGAGAGAGGGAAAGAGGATTCAGGTAGTGGGTTATCTTGGTATTCGTCCCCAGACACTGGTGCTGCATGGGCCTCGGCTCCTGGAGGAGTTAGCCCGTTACTGTCAAACTCTGGCAGGTTCTGTCCGTCCGCGGTATCTGGACCGGTGTTCCCCCAGTCTGACACCCGCGGCTCTGGGGAATAGGCATCTGAGGTCACATCGTCAAACTCTGGGACGTCTGTGGTGTCCGTCTCTGAGAATTCAGGAGGATCAAGGATCTCTGTAGAGGAGGATGGGGCAACAATAGGAAAACAATGTTAGTGGGCGAGGGGGGGCTGTTTAAGTTGGCTTTCACAAAGCTGTGGGTGTAACAACGGTGACCACACCATTATCTTCCAGAGGAGGAGGAGGGATGAATGCACCCGGGCTGACAGAGGGATGTCTGACTGGCTTCTCTGGAGCGGGACCCAGAGACGGAGGGCTCGGGAGGACCTTCTTGGGGAGAGGAGGTGGAACCACCAACAGCTCTGGCAAAGCCTCGGACCCCTCATCAGTGACTCCTTTCAACACTGCAAAGAATGACATCATGTTAATATATATATATATATATGGTATGGGTATATGCAAACGTGTATATGCTTTTTCTGTCTTCAAGACAATTAAGGTCCTATGTATATAGCTGTGTAATAATGTACTGTATTTAACTGTAATATTGTATCTATGGGTGGGATAAGTATGTCAAGTTATATGATCGTATTGAGTTATTGTAAATAATGATTTCATTATTAAGGGGTGGGATTAAATAAGTTTATACTTATTCCTATTCCTTTTCACGCATGCAAATTAAGGAAATTCGCCAATGAAATTATATCATTATCGCCTTCTCTTTTTTCCCCTCCTTTTTTATTTTGTTGGATATGTTTCCAACAGCTGTCTTCTTCTTCTTCTTTTTTTGACATGCTCGAAAGAAATAATTAAATAAAAAATATATATGAGTTTGTAATGATTAGAATCTTAATATACCATCTATGGCAAGGTTGTCAGATTATGTTCTGGTTTTTACAAAGACTTTTATAAACAGCTTTATTTCAGGATTACCATTTCAAGATTCAATCATTTATTGCCATCTCAACCGCAGTTGATTTGGATTTGCGGATTTTGTTTTCTTGCGCTCAACAACTACAGCAACACAATGCAATTCCCTTAGAACCCAATGCGGTAAAAACAGTGACACGTCAGCTGAAGGAAGTATCCAAACACAGAGAGGGAGAGGAGCAGTGGTGTAGTCTAATGTATTGTAGTGGGTATACTGTACCACTTTTTTTTTCCTGGCTCAGAATGGGCCTTTGGGGGGGGGGGGGATATAATATATCAACAATATAATGGAATATAAAACAGTAAGGGGGGTTTCACATCAGGGACCTTAGCCTGGATCACAAAAGTTGACCCCAAAGCAAAGAGGACAAAATAAAATAAGCTACTTATATTTGTCTTAAATGTGGATAGGATAGGATACTGGCGTTAGTGTAGGTGGAGCCTTGGGCCCGGTCACTACTACACACTGCGCTCAGTGAGGAGCGGGTTGATGAAAGATGAGAAAAGTCTCTCTGCATGTTCTGCAGTGTTAGTTTAGTTTGCTGTCACATTACTCAACCCCATATTTGTGAATACAAATATCTGAAGTGAAAGTTCTGTCACATAAATATGTTGTTGCGTATCCTTGCACATTTTTAAGTGGGTATACAGTACAGGTCAAAAGTTTGGACACACCTTCTCATTCAATGCGTTTCCTTTTTATTTTCATGACTATTTACATTGTAGATTCTCACTGAAGGCATCAAAACTATGAATGAACACATATGGAATTATGTACTTAACAAAAAAGTGTGAAATAACTGAAAACATGTCTTATATTTTAGATTCTTCAAAGTAGCCACCCTTTGCTTTATTATTAATAAGGGAAAAAAATCCACTAATTAACCCTGACAAAGCACACCTGTGAAGTGAAAATCATTTCAGGTGACTACCTCATGAAGCTCATTGAGAGAACACCAAGGGTTTGCAGAGTTATCAAAAAAAGCAAAGGGTGGCTACTTTGAAGAATCTAAAATATAAGACATGTTTTCAGTTATTTCACACTTTTTTGTTAAGTACATAATTCCATATGTGTTCATTCATAGTTTTGATGCCTTCAGTGAGAATCTACAATGTAAATAGTCATGAAAATAAAGACACACATTGAATGAGAAGGTGTGTCCAAACTTTTGGCCTGTACTGTACATGGAAATCCTGGAGATTTCTTAGTGGTGATACCGCGTATACCTGCGTATCACGTAGACTACACCAGTGGAGAGAAGGGCCAGAGAAAGCCGAGCGGAAGAATTTGATTTGTGAGGAGACCAAACAAGTCAAACACTCTGTGGAAGTTGTTGTGCTATAACTCTGCAGAGCGGAGATAATGCAATTACAAGTGAACACAGCTTTATGAAGAAACATACAGCAGACCTCACTTTAAAAATCTCTAGTTCTATTTTAGCTGTTTTTATATTATCTTTCATTCATCTTTTGAATTATTCTCAAACTGCTCTTTAATGTTTTATGTAAAGCACTTTGAATTGCCTTGTTGCTGAAATGTGCTATATAAATAATGCACTTCTTTTAACTCAATGTATTTATTTTAATCTAAAGTACTTGTAAAACACACTGTTCTAGAAAGGTGCAATGTAGTTAAATTACAGTACTTTTCTTCATTCCAATGCAAAATATATCTGTTCCAACTTGTACACACATTTACCTGTCCTTATCCTTTGTATTGCACAATGTGTTTTTAAAAGAATCTGAGAGTGGTCATAAATATATGAGTCTATTACTTTACTATGATAAGTGACAACAGATTGAATGAAATGGTAAACACTAACAGCATGAGGGGCTTTAAAATGTAAACATGCTGTGGACACAGCAGCAGACTCCCTTCTTCTCATCAAGTGCACTTTATGTCGCTTTGGCGGACACTAAAGCAGCTCGCTGTCATAATGATGGACACGCTCGTGTCGCTGCCCCTCCTCGCTGTCATAGCTGACATACCTCTGCAGCTCTGCCCTGCCTGCTGCAAAGTTGTTTCTGGCACAAAAGAGGAATGTTAGGATTGTTCTCGGTGCATGTGTGCGTGTGTGTGCGCGTGCGTGTCTTTAAAGCTGCTTCTCCAAAACACCCAAGGCAACCCTGCGGCATAAACCCTTCTATACATACCAGATGCTCTGTATAGCTGAAACCCTACACTGACAAACGATACTGCGCAGCTGCACGGCACGCACCTGACGTCCTGATGATGAGCTACGCTGCTGTGTCCTTCGTGTTCAGGTAAACAGTAGGAGAAAATCCAAAAGTGATGTAGTATCTTAACATCTTATTTTATTCTGAACATTCTATAACTTGTACTTAAGCTTTATGGGGCCCCCAAAACAGAGAGGTCTTTGTTGGACACGCGCCAATACTACTGGTCAAACTATTGTTCCCACCCCCATCTATGATACAAAATTATAGATATATACGGTTTTCAAACAAAGAAAGACAGAGTGACCATTTTGAGAATTGGGAAGCTGTCGCTCTCCGAGCTCCTGCAGAAGCTTGTAAATTGATGCTGAATTCTTTGATGTAAATAAACTTTTATGATCAAGAACAGTGTCAGCGGATTCCTCTTCATACATCATCGCAGCATCGCTACTAAAGACATCACAGTGATAAAGGTACAACAGAAAAACAAGACTCAGAGAGGAGAAGAACTCCACAGTGATTGGTCCAGACTTACCGTGGTCAAGGCCGTTGACTGGTTTCGGTGGGAGGGCCTTCCCTCTATAATCAACGGCGGGGAGGTCCGGGAGAGAGCCGATGGGACTCGGGGGAAGCTCTTTGGGAGGTGGGGTGATGGAGTAGGATGGGGAGGGGTTTGTCGGCGGGCTGAAACCAGATGAAGGCATGATAAGATGTTTTGTAATAATGGTCGACTGAATTTTACAAATCAACTAAAAGATTCTGCCATATCCGTCCGTCGCTCAAACAGTGCTTTGCAACTTTTGGTGAAGAACTGGGCCTCTGCATTGATAAAGTTGGGTTTTGTTTACCTGGTCTTCCTGCGGGCCTTCTCCAGAGCGTTGAAGATCCTCTGGTCACACGCAGACATCCTTTTCACTGGGCCCATGTCCTCCGCCCTGGAGAGGGCTGAGAGCGCCGAGATGGGACGCTCAGCTTTGGGAGACGGCGGAATGGACGCAGGGTCTGTTACTGGAGGAGGAGGCGTCGCCACCGCAGCTATGTTTGCAGCCTCTATACCAGCCTCAGCTGCAATCTCAGGCTCAGGAGGGGAGGGAGAGGGAGTGGAGGCCGCCGGAGGAGAAACCGAGACGGCACGCTTGGGCGGAGGGGTCGGGGGAGCGCTGGGTGGATCGGGAATGATTTCATTTTGGCTGGGAGGCCTGGAAACAGCCAGGGTGGGAGCTTGTAATTCAAGTGGAGTCTTCCTCTCTGGGGTTGGAACTTTGGGAGCTGGAATAAAGGCAGGAGGTGGGGTGAATTCCAGAGAGGCTGGGATAGTGGAGGGCGGGGTAATTTCCACTGCAGCGCTCGAGTCAGGAAAGGTGGGAATGTTGGGTAGAAGGGCCTTTGGTTGAAGGGCCTTTGGTTGGGCGATTTCAGCCCCTGGTGGTGCATCACCAAAGTCTGAAGGTACTGGGATAAGTGGAGCAGGTCCAGGAATGTCTGAGCTGGGGGTGTCTAGGAAGGGTTCTGCTGGGAGCACCACTGAATCTCTTTTTGATGACCTCTTGAAACCCAGGAAGCCCTTCTTCTTCTGTGGCGTGGCTTTGGGAGGAGGCGTGGCTGGCACCAGCTCTGCAGTGCTCTCCTTAGGTGCTCCGGGGAGCAGTGGGAGCCTCTTCTCTTTCTTCTGATCTGCGGAAGAGTCCTCAAGCTTCTCTTTGTTTCCTTTTGTTGTCTTGTCTTTCGATTTTTTCAGCTTCCCTTCACTCTTGTCTTTTCCCTTAGAGTTAATGAGAGGCTTTTTGCTCTCCTTCTTGTCCTCCTTGAAGACCACTCTGGGGGCCCCCGCTGTCTGCGCTTCCAGGTTCTGGTTGATGGCGGTGAGCAGGGAGGTGCGCGCTCCAGCAGGGAGGTAGTGTGGGGGGCTCTGGGGGGGAGGTGGGACAAAATTTGGTTTCTCCAGTGTAGCAGGTTTGGTCTTGGGTTGCTTCAGGAAGAGTTCTTCCTCCTGGAACCTGGCCCTCAGGGCCTTGAAGTCCATTGTTTCCTCCTGGTGAACGGATCACACAATGCAATAGGCTGAGGTACAATATGAGGAAAATACAGAAATGATATGTGCACCTGATGTTGTCTGAGAGCACAAAAACATGTGTCACCTAAGAGTGTGGTGCTTAGATAAGATAAAGAAGAAAATCATGGTAATGTTTCCCCTTTCACAGCACAATGACGGTTTTGTTTTTATTGCATTTGCATATCTATCACTCTTTCTGCACAGAAAGACAGCAGGCAAACCTGATCTGTAGCGAGTGGCCTGAATTGAATTAGTTTCAACACACACACACACACACACACACAGGTTTGTGGCACTATCTTTGTGGGGACCCGTCATTGACATAATGCATTCCCTAGCCCCTTACCCTAACCTTAACCCTTGTGTTGTCCTTCGGGTCCCAGTGACTCAAAGGACAAAACAAGGGTTATGTACTTTTGATTACTTTGTCGAGAATTGCTCTCTAAACCCTGTCTCTTGTAAAGTAAGTAATTAAAGTTTATTTCTAGAGCACATTTAAACACAGTTTAAGCAGACCAAAATGCTGTACAAACAAGCACTAAGGTGCTGTATTAACCCTTGTTTTGTCCTTCGGGTCCGGTGACCTAAACAACACAAGGGTTAACCCTCACCCTAACCATAACCTAATTCTATCCCTAATCCTACAACCAAGTCTTAACCCTCAAACAGCCCTTTAAACTTGTGGGGTCCAGCATGTTGGCCCTACAAAGCTGTCGGGACACCACAAGTAGGCTATATTGGACTACCGGTTTTTTGACCCGGTAGGAGGCTCGGACAATATCTATTCACTGTGCAGAAACCAACTCACTCACAGCTTACTAAAGATTTAGATGATGTAATTATGACAAGAAGCAGACTTACACCTGTTAAGACAATATAAACATATATAATAATTGCAAATAGCATCGTTATAATGTAATAAATCATCGTTAAACAAAGGATATTGAAATGTCAACATACCTGATCCATTGCGTGTTTATTTATCCACCAAAACGACAAAAGCCTTCTTAGTCAAGATAGTTAATAACTCCAGCGAGTTTCTTCATCAGCTCCACTTCATGTGTCCGATTAAAGTAACAAAACCCCTAACAACTCGGTGCGTCCCATGCGCACAGGACATGGATTCGGTGGAGGAATGAGGTCGAGTAGGAATACTAACACTCATCATAAAAAAAACAAAAAAAACGGTCTGTCTCGTTAAACGGGTCTGGCCCCAGCGGAGCATTGACTCTCGACAGCTCTTGGAAGTTTTTTTCTTTTTCATCCTTCAGGAATGTTGCCCGGCTGGCACTGCGCGAAACGTGAGTCACTGTCATAAAGTATTGTTGTAGCTGGAGTTTCCTTTTCTTAAAACGATTTAATTTCCACTGGGATTTCTATTTATTTTTTCAAACAACAATTTTAGAATCTTTGAAAAGCAGCGTGTGTTGTTATTGTGAGTAGATGTGGTCTCTAGGTCATATTCCAATAGATGTATTGTGTGTTATCTGTAGCTTTTGAATATTGAAGGTAACCATAGAGGAAAAGGAAACAAAATAGGTCGGTCAACATTCCAGGTTTGTTACAAAGAATGCGAAAGTATTTGTAAGCAGGCATTTGTAATATGACATATACTACAGGCTACAGCCTTCATTAGACAGTTGGAGAGGATGTTCTGTCTTATTGCCAACCAGAGCTTGTACTGAGGTGTGTCAGGGAGCTGATAGAGCTCATAGACAGAAACTCTTGCTCGTCATTGTATGACTTAGAGGCCCTTGATTATTAAACCTGAACCCACCGGTCTGGTCTGTGTAGAGAAATACTAGCAGTAGACTAAAAAACACTGAAACTGGACGTGAGAAGAAACTTAACGAGTCAGTCCACTCACAAAAAGACACACTTCTCCACTTAACCTTGATTGTATCCAGTCATGCAGACGGTTCCCATTTCATCTGCTACAGTTTTGAGACTTCAATCTAAAATTCCTGGCACAGCCACAATACAATGAGGCTAAACTGAATTCAATTTGTGGGACTTACTGTATTGAGAAAAAACTTTTCTGTGCATTATCCCATACAACCCACAGACTTTCCTGTTGACAGATTTCAAGGAAGAAACAGTCCCAAAGAAAACTGCTGACAGTGAGGTTTGTGGATCAACCAGTAACTGGGACAGTGTTTTTTTTGGAAAGACACATTGCTGTCAAATGTCATTTTTTTTCCAATGCTACGAGCAGCAAGAACACTATTCCACTCAGCTACACAATAAATGTGTGGTGGTGAAACCCTCACAGAGGAGTTTCTCATCAAACCAAAACTAACTGCACGGCCAGATGCCATTGTGGGTAAGTGAGAAAGTTGTTTAGCGTTTGAGATTTGGGTGAACTGACCCAAATCTCTGTAATTTTAGTTTCTCCTGTATAATATGCAGTCAACAAAATGTGTTCAAGTTGTTCTGTTGTTTCCTCCTCCACAGGGAGAGAGGAGAAGCAAAGTCAGAGGAAGAAGGCTGAAGTTCTTGTTATGTAGTTGGTTGCTGATAAAGCTTATGAAAGCTTGCATTATTGCATTAGAGGCTGTTGCCAGAGTAACAGAATGTGACAGGCCATTAAAGCCTTGTTAAATTACAGCAAAATACTGGGGCACTTGTTTTACACTAACTACAGATGGGGGTCACCTCTGCCAGGCACACACCATTAGGCTCTCTCTCTATCACACACACACACACACACACACACACACACACACACAAATAGAGATATCAGTCATTTGGGATGTGTTTATTTGTAACAGTAATACATGGTGGAATACGTAAATCAAGAGAGAACCAAAAAATCATCTAAAAACCCACTGTAGAATGTCATATTCATAAAGATAAAAATAATGTGTCAATTTACATTAAGAAACTGTTAGCTGAGGTAAAGTTAAAATAGGTCTAGAAATGTTATGCACTCAAACAGCAAGGTTTCCCTTTTTAGTCAACTTCTTTGCTCATCTTCTAGTTTTCAAAATTTTGAAGTTAATCAACATCATAGTCCAAAAGAGTTCTCGAGTGACATGGGGGACTCTGGCCATAAAATAGGGAGTCATTGGCATCACGGTTGATGTACTTGTAGCAGAGGTTACTGCAGTGCACACGCAGACGCTGGGACAGCAGCAGTTTGGCACCTGACCAACAGACAGACAGATGGGCCGAGTATCACCGTATCTAAAAAACAATTCCGGTGTGAATGGGATGGAGGAGAGGAGCAGAGTGTCAGTAAGGGAGACTCTGTCTGCAACATAAAGAGACTGTAGGTTTGGGGTGCAGAGACACAGGCTGTATAGGCTTTTGCTAACATAAACTGCAGAAGGTGATAAGAGACCAATAGGGTCAACGTGTGCAGCTGTGCGCTTAAGACAAAGACCTACAACATCCATGCACAAGATCAAATTAATATCAGAGGGCGACAAAACCAAGTGGGATAACAGGGAAAAGAAAACATTTGTTGGTATTGCTTGGGTTAACGTCAAGAGTTTGCATAACTGAAGCCTTCCTATTTTATGGCACAGAAGTCCAGTGGACAAAATGGTTCTTGTTGTTATTATTTACAAAATGAGATTGGCAAACCAACGATCAGATGCCTTAAAGCCATGTTGACTCTATAACTCCTATAGAGCTGACCCCAGCGGCTTGATTGACTTATAAAATAAAAATTAAATTTTTTCAATTTCTTCGTTTTCTTTTTTAATTGGTATTGTACAAAAGCTATAGAGAATGAACAGTTCGATCACAGAATCTGTTTGACTTGCAACTCTTCCCTCTCAGGGTCCATTCCTCAGTGTCTCCGGTCCTCTGGCCTCTGTGCGAGTCTGTCTGCGAGGAGAGACGTTTGGCAAATTACGGTGTATGCATGTTAGAGAGGGTGAGAGATGACTGTGTGTGTTTTGTGAGTATATGTAAGCTGATTGCTGTGTGCACAGTGTGTGTGTAGTTGGTGTGTGAGTAGCTCCCAGAGAGTCTGTTTCTGCATAGTGATCCAGCAGACACTCACAAGAATAGGGAGGCAATGCCCGAACCAACCAACCAATCAGAAGCAGTGATCCCAGTAACGGGCCATCCCTGATAGGCTCGTTAAGAGTCTAGCTCCTCCTGTGGGATCTCCTCGCTACAGATTCTGTCCGTTAAAATGAAAGATGATCATTCTAATCCCGATGAGCGTGCATGTGTGTGTGTGCGTGTGTGTGTGTGTCAGAGATATGGAGGCACTGCTTGATTCAGTCCCTTCCTTGGCAGCACAGTCTCTGGCCAGACACAGGAGGCAGAGGGAGGAGTGTGAGAGCAAAGACAGAAAGGAGGAGGGAGGGAGAGAAGGGAGAGAAGGGTGGAGCAGGTTATGTCTGTAAGGCTGGGTGTGAGTCGCCGCAGGGGGGAGAGAGGAGAGGAGAAGACAGCGCAGCGGAGGGAGAACTGGATCCATCTCAGTGATTGATATCCCTCCTGCCTGGAGCAAATGACCGAGAGGGCTCTCTCCTCTCAGGAGGAAGAGGAGGAGGACGACAGAGGAGGCTCCTCTTGGGAGGTTGTTAGCCAGAGGCGGAAGAGGAGAAGAAGAAGGACTTGGCCAGGCAGGGAGATGTGCCAGACATGCTCGCTCACACACACACACACACACACACGCACACGCACACGCACACGCACACACACACACACACACACACACACACACACACACACACACAGGGGTGAGGGTTCTCCTCCAGTTCTCTCGGTGCTGGTCAGGTCTGTCTTCCTGTGTGTCTCTTTATTTCTTCCCTTTGTTGATCTGGGCATAGAGAGGGTCCTTCTTCCCCTTCTGTGCATGAGAGAGAAAAAACATCAGCAATTTCAAACAGCTTTTCACTTTTCTCCAATATCAACCTGGTTGGATTTGCAATGTTTGGCCTCAGCGGTTCATCTGGATCTTACATAATTAAAAAGGGAGGACCCGAGTTTCTGATTCATTCTCTCAACCGACTTAAACGCCAAGTATCGCCTACAAGCCCCGACAAGTACGCTCCAGATCTGCAAAGGTTGGTTAGTTCCTGTACCTAACGTGGCCACCAGGTGGCAGGAGCGCACTGCTTTGGAGGAGATCCATCATTTCTCCAAATCAGCCCATTCAGAGCTCTCACTGAACAATTCAGCCCTCACTCTCATGCATACTCTCTCCCAGTCCGGGCTCCCTACAGGACCTGTATGATTCAGAGGTATAAACTAGCGCCTTGAAAGACCAGTTATGAGTCATCATGTCTGGATTTCTCCCCCGAGGGAGCCGGAAGCCAACAGCGGATGATGGAACACTGCAGTCAGAGCACCAAAGCCTGCTGCAGTCACTCACAATAGACCTGTTATTATTGTACACATAATTACAGCCAGCCGCTCAATATGCTGCAGCAGACAACTTGATTGGAAACTACTGGCTGGCCTATTATATTCTGGAAGACTTCTCCCACAGAGTTGTAGGACTCCACTTCCTTAATGCAGCGTCAGGAGGATCAGGTGAGGGTCTGGACGAACATTTCTGAGACATTTTTTGGACAAAACAATTAACTAACTAACTGAGAAATAAGCAGCAGATTTACCAATAGTGAACATAATGGCCAGCTGCAACTAGAGCTGGGCAATATATCGATATTATATCGATATCGTGATATGAGACTAGATATCGTTTTAGATTTTGGATATCGTAATATGACATAAGTGGTGTCTTTTCCTGGTTTTAAAGGCTGCATTACAGTAAAGTGATGTCATTTTCTGAACTTACCAGACCTACTTAGTCATTATAACCACATTACTGATGATTATTTATCAAAAATCTCATTGTGTAAATATTTTGTGAAAACACCAATAATCAACACCACAATATCGTTGCGGTATCGATATCGAGGTATTTGGTCAAAAATATTGTGATATTTGATTTTCTCCATATTGCCCAGCCCTAGCTGCAACCCTGTTAAAGTTGATGTTCATAATGTCTATATTTGTCTTTTGGTTGGTTGTGGCCAAAACACACATGGCAAAAATCTATTCTGTGTTCAAATTTGCACAAATAAAGCAAGATTTGATTCATGTTGTATCTGAATGCAGCTCTCTCACGGGATAGAGTGGCATCTGGGAGAAAAAAAAAAAAAAAGACGACAGACTTTCAAGAAAGCTGCTTCATGCTCAACATCCCACCAAAACAGGACATGTTGCATAATCTGCATCGGCTTTCATCTGAACAGAGAGAGGGTTAAAGTTGTGAGGAATGCTTTAGCTGAGGCTTTGGTCTCTGGGTTACAGAGCTGTAACAGTGGGGCCAGCCAAGGCCAGACAGTCAGCAGAAAGTAGCTGCCAGAAGCCCTGAGAGAGGTGACAAAGAGGCTGAGACAAGAAGTGACAGCGAGCACACACTGCTCAGCCGCTGCACCAGAGCCACAGCCCGGCACTGTCATCCTGCATCATCTAACCAGCGCTGCCGAGCGGGCCCGCCTTAGCTCCATAAACCCCGGGCCGAGAGAGGGGGGAGGCCATATGAGCGATGTGCTGACATGGCACCAGCCTGAAGGCCAAAATATCTGACCTGGCTGGTACACATGTGCACATTTATGTGCGTCTGTGTGTTTGTGTGTGTGTGTGTGGTAGGCCCTGGGCAGGGGGAGCAATGCGAGATTGCTCATTGAACCGTGGAACCATGCCATTTCACGGCTGAGACTCGGGGAGCGTTCGCTGGACATGATGAGATCACCCGAGAAAAAAGAAAAAAGAAAAAAAACACTTACACTCCCACTAGCCTGAACACATGTCTGTCTGAGCCACACAGTGGGAGGGGGGAGGACAAGACAGGCGGTCACGGCCGGCAGCAAACCCACTCTCACAAACGCACACAGATTTTTGGCTCCGATATAAGCACAGGTGGTGACAGTATCGATCACAGGTGTGCTTGTCTGGGGAATAACTAGGCCTGTTGGACAGGTGTGTATGTGTGTGTGTGTTAAAGTCGATGTGATTGAGCCAGTAAACACCATATGGGAGCAGCATCACTGGACCAGGACCAAAGCAGTCCACCTACTACAGAGGAAAAACTCCATGCTTCTGGCCATAACAGTCGGTCTGCAGCCAGACTCAGCACTCGGTACAATCCGTCCCCCCCACTTAAGGCCCACGTCCACCTGCTGCTAGCCCTGCAGCTTTCAGAGCGTCTGAATATGAGGACGGCAGCCAACAGGGGACAGAGGCTGCTCAGCCATCCCTCCTCCTCTCCTGGAGTGGGGAAAAACTAGAAGGCTTCTTGGGTTTTAATTAATGCCAATTATGCCGGGGCAGTCATTAATCTTGGCACCCCAGTATTAGCCGATGAAAACAAAACCATTATATTTACCCTGTGTGAGTGCCAGCAGCTATCATTAAGGAGCCACACTCGGGAGTTGTGTGGGTGAGGACACCGGGTGGGGAGGCAGGGATCAAAATGGCTCTCTTCCTTGGTGTGTGTGTGTGTGTGTGTGTGTGTTTGTGTGTGTGCGTGCCCCTATTCAGTAGGCAAACTGCATGTTAACAGGTCTCTAAAAGAAATGTCCAGCTTATGCAAGTTGTGTGAAAGTTTTCCTGTAGGATGATGTGCAAAAAGTGTAAAAGACACACACATCATCAGTTCCCTGAGTTTTGATAGTAGCTGCTTGTCTTTCTGAGTTTGGTCCTTGTACAATAATGCACATAAGATGAGTTACATTACATCACGAACATACATAATGCATAAAAATGGCAGCACATATCATTTTTTTATTAAGCCAGACATCCAAGATCAGCATATTGCACACAACACTGGCAAATCCCAGATGACGTCCTGTTCACTGAAGTGCACAGTTTCTGATTGGCTGTCACACACTATTGGTTTTCCGAGTGAGATGTGTGCTATTTGGGGAACGGAGCGTGATTTGGGAACACGACACAAAGACAGGACACAAAGAGGGCACAGAGCACTATGGCCAAAGTGATCATGCGTGATGATCTGGTCACACCTTGTTTCAAAAACTCTCTCAAACACACACACACACACACACACACAC
Source organism: Perca flavescens (assembly GCF_004354835.1). Taxonomy (NCBI): domain Eukaryota; kingdom Metazoa; phylum Chordata; class Actinopteri; order Perciformes; family Percidae; genus Perca; species Perca flavescens. The sequence goes on from NC_041339.1 coordinate 4,174,290, forward strand.
ACACACACACACACACACACACACACACACAAAGTGATGCCACATCATAATAGATACTTACAAAACTCCAGGTGAGGCTACGACGAAAAATTACAAACATACATAATGAAATGCATGCAAATACTCATCACATGCACAATCATACAGATGTGCCACCACTCTAACTCAGTCAAACACGTCTTCCTTTGAGCATGCGTGTCAGCAGGTGAAGGAGAAATGAGGCAACCTGAGACCAAAGATGCAACAGATAAAGATAAAAAAAAAAAAAAAAGATGCAGCACACGGAGAGATCAGCCTGATTAATGTAAGTGGGAGGTACAACAGTCAGGCAGCAGAACAGGTAAGGGCAGGGGGGTGAAGGAGGAGGAGTTAGGGGCCAGGAGAGGTATCGATACCTACCCTGCCCTGCTGCTATCTAGCTCCCAGCCTCTGGACTGGCCTGGTCTGGGCTGGGCTCTGCTGTCTCACTGGGGCAGGGCGACCCAGAACCACACGCCTAAAGAGGGGAAGAAAGGGAGGAAGGAAGGAAGGAAGGAAGGAAGGAAGGAAGGAAGGAAGGAAGGAAGGAAGAGAAAAGTGTGGGAAGAGAAGTTGATGGAGGGGGTATAAAAGAAGGAAATAAGGGGGAGTGGAAAGTAGACAGAGAAGAGAACATCTGAAAGAAGGATTGCAGGATCGCTAAAGACTAGATGTAAACAGGAAGCAAAAGAGAAAAGGTGTCAATACTCTAAAGGAGAAATAAGGACACTTGTTGAGACAGCCCACGCGGTCTCTTCTCACAAACACATTTGCAAATACATACACACACACACACACACGCACACACATGCACACAAGTCATTTACAGTTCTCTATTATGAAAGACTTTGTTCTATTGATCCGCTGCTTTTTTTCTGAAAACACTTTTGTTTTTCACACCTCACCCCGCAGAGAGTGGGGGGGGCCATTTGTCTGCCTCCGCTCCATCTTTCCGGTCTTTCTTTTTTAACCTTTCCGCGGCATTCGCTCACTCACCCAGTGCTGCCACCAATGCACATTTCTCCGGGTTGTGTAACGCTTCTGAGTGTTATTCAGGCCTGGTGACATTTTCACAAGTGTGAAAGTCCTCTAGTTCTTTTTTCAATAATAGCTTGGACTGGAGGCATGCAACTAATGTTTCACGCCTGGAGAGTGGAAAGCAAAAGGGAAGAAAGAGGCAAGCATGAAAGAAATACAAAAAGAGAGAGAGAGAGAGAGAGAGAGAGAGAGAGAGAGAGAGAGAGAGAGAGAGAGGAAGTAAAAATGGCAGGGAAGTCTTGTTTCTTGGAAGGGTTTCTCAATCTACAAGGACTTTGGTCAAAGGCAAAGGAAGTTTCTTCGCCCACCCTTAAAATCTCTCATCTTTCCTTAATTTCTCTTACTTTCTCTCTTAGATCTGGAGATGCTGGTAAAATAATTATTAATTGCCCCCTGGAAGAAGAATCGGGGCATTATTCCTCCTTTATCTCACCAGAGATGAGTCTGTCCATGTAGAAGTAGTGATGTATGGATGCTACCTGGCTGGTATTAATAACAGCTTAATGATGTCTCTGACATTTCCACCAGCTAATTTAACGCTGTGTTGACCCCCACACACACACACACACACACACACACACACACACACACGCACACACACACACACACTGAACCACATACTTATGCAGGTACGCTACTGCTCATATTCACACAGAAACACACACTTCAAGTGCACATTCACACATGCACTGACACAAACACACACTCAGGGACACAACAGCATCGACCCCCTAATCAGCCAGAGTGATTACCTGGCACGCCAACACCGCCACAAAGGCTATTTATCAGCAGATCTCAACACGCAGCGCAGGTTATAGCAGCATAGGAAGTGAGTTATTAAAGGCACAAACACACTTGACTTACCATCCATCACACACACACACACACACACACACACACAACTATACACACACTTACAGCATCTTCCTCTCCACTGCGACTAGGGCTGCCCTCTGCTTCCCCAAACGAGTCGTCTGTGGGGGGATCTGTGGCGTCGGTGGGGGGGTCACTGACATGGGAGGCGGAGGACTTGGAGGGAGAGCTCTGCCTGGGAGCTGGGGTGGGTGCTGCAGAGGAAAAGCTGAGTCAGACGCAGCTCCAGAAGAAGCATGTTACCGAGAGCAACAGATCGAGCTCTTACGTGAGTTGGTGGATGGTGTCGTAGAGGTGACTGGCGTCAGATTCATTTGAGAAATGTCAAAGTCGTCACAGTCGTCCGTGTCCTGGGCTGTGCCCACACGGCTGAAGTAAGTGCTGAATGCCTCGGAGGTTCCTGCTAAGCCGGGCTGTTCACCCTTCTTCAACGGCATTGCCGGAGGCTTCGATAGCTGGAAATCCTGAAGGAGGAGGTCAGGAAAGGCCGACATTACAACTGGGCACTGAGACTTTAACACTTTGACTCACTGTATAGGCGTACAAAATGTAATCCAGACTTTTAATTTATGGTGTTTTTTTTTTTATGTTTTCTCTATCTTCTTGAACTTGTCTTAATCTTTTAGCTTCTTGGACTCCGGCAACAGTTTCACCCACTACAGTTTTTGGTCTGAACCGTATAGGTACATTGTCTGAGGGCGAAACAAACTCCACAGAGGCTCGTACTAAATCTCAGCCCCCGCTCTTTGAGATAAGGAATCAAAAACAGTAAAAATGCCAAGTTACGGCACCAACCATGTCTATGTCCCCAGTTAATGACCGGTCGGTGACCTCCGTATATGGTTCCCCATCTCTCACCCTGTCATCTCTCTACTGTCAGCTATCTAATAAATAGGGCTGTCCTTGATTCAAGAAAGTCTTCTTGGAGTCAACTAATCGATTAGTCACAATGGACAGATCTGTAAAACCAATCATGTAAAAGCACCACTTTAAATCTTGTGTTTACCAGAGATGTACTCATATGTTTCTTGGAAATAAGTCATAAGTCAGCATGAAAAAAGCATACAAAATGACTAATTGACTAAAGAAATCTAAGTCAACTAAGACCAAATTGAACGATTAGTTGACTAAGACAGGGCAGTCCTACTAATAAAGGCAAATAATGCCCCAAAAACAACAGAAAAATAATATCAAGCTCAAAACATGTTCATGGCTTCTTTGGTTGATTTTTGCTGTCAATTTTCTTTTCTTCTTCTACATCATGACCACTCTTTCTAAAAAAGACAATATGAAAAAAAGAGTTTCAATTATCATAATTCTGATGTCATCACACCGTACCTTGAACATCTCCTTGCCCATCTTCCTCGCCCTCTCCCCGTGCTGCGGACTCGACGACGCTGAAGGGGAGGGAGCTGCAGCGCTGGCTCCGGCACCTGATTGGCTCTCGCCAGCTGGAGTCACAGTCGTGACAGGGGTGAGAGTCTGGAACATGGCGGCAGGCAGAGTGCCCACAGGTTGGGCAGGGAGGTAGGCTGTGGGGGAGAAGGCTCCGGCCGCCATGGCTGCCCACTGCTGCTGGGTGGCAGGGAAGATGTTGGCCTGGCCCCAGATTAGAGGCTGGCCGCCTGGCAGCACCTGGGCTACCGGACCTAGGGGAGACTGGACCCCGAAGGCCAGCGGTGTCTGGGCAGCAAACGCTTGCTGGGACCAGTGGCCGGGGGGTACTGCTCCCATTGTCACATAACCTGGTGAGAAACCATACAGTAAAATACAGAAAATGTCAGTATTTTGTAAAATCTTAATAAGGTTAAAAAAGAATAAAAAGAAGACAGAAAAGGAAGTGATTAAAATACCCACAGTGCATATGCTCACCACTGCTTTTCTTCTCCACACACACACACACACACACACACACACACACACACACACACACACACACACACACACACACACACACACACACACACACACGATAATAACCCATGCATCACCAGAGAGTGCTGCCCTACTTCTGCCTGCAGCTATGTGGTGTCTCTCGATGGTCACGGTGAACTACCATAATTACCTCCAGAATGAGGGAGAGTCATAATGAAAAGGACGAGCCCGACGCACACTCATTAAAATCACTCAAACTCATCAGTTCTATTACACACTTGCTGCTCGTGTGTTTCTGGTCTCCAGTTGTTACCTACAGCAGAGAAAGTTGACGTCACCTCGGCAGCCCTGCTGCACTGACATGTGTGCAGAGAGAGGAGGAGTGGAGACGAACAGAGGGGAGTGTATACAGCAATGTCTAATTCACAGAAGGCCTGTGCATATCTAGGAGTCTTCACTACAATCATCTCAGCATGTTTTATTACCTTCCTCCGACCAACACAGTCGCCTCAGCCACAGGTAAATCAGCAGCATCTGAGGCAGCCAGATAATGATGCATTTCATATTCAACACACAACCAACGCCACCTTTTCTCCTCTTTCCCCTCATCTACATTTCAATTTTATTCTGTCCCCGTCTATTTATTTTAACCCCTCTTCTATCTCCTCTGCCTCCGAAGCTTCGGACTCTTCGTCATCACCTTTTCTCGACACTCTCTCTCTCCCGCTGCGTTTGTTTCCCCTTCTGCTTGCAGCGGCGGCGTATTTAAGCAGGAAATGAATAAGGTCCTACCTGAGGGCACAGACGCAGGATTGAAGGGAGCAAACAGTTCCGTGGGAGGCAGAAGGCCCTGTGAGGGGTCGAGGGTGTTGGCTGGAGAGGCGGGGGTCTGCGCAGGGTTGTGATTGGAGGTCGGGGTCGAGGGAAAAAAAACACATCGTCGGAAATACAGTTTGTAATACAGATTTTATAAGACGTAAATCACAAACTGTGTATGTGTAGAACAGCTACTCACCGATGGAGAGGTGATGTCGGGCGGTGTGGACATGTCTCCAAAAATCTCTAATTGGTTGATATTCTGAGAATAAGATAAAGCATACACTACCAGTCAGGTATAATGACTGCTATACTGAATACTGGTGTATATATATATATATATATATATATATATATATATATATATATATATATATATTAGAGAGAGAGATATTTTCTGGGTCAGTTTGCATTCCACTGCAACATGCATCACACATTGCATGCAACACGACACTAGCCTGGTATGTTTGTGGTACCTACCTGAGCACTGTGGCCGCAACACGGAAGAAGTAACAGAGGGGTGAGGAGAGATGGGATAATGAGATGAAATGATTATGATGACATACCTACCAAGAGTTATCACAATCTTTCAAAGGTGCTTTCCACCAGCTGGTCTAAAAGCAGACTACCACACCCTCTGCATCATTACTGTACCAGTGTCTTCTTCTGGACATGTCATACGCTCGTCTTGTTGTGTGCTGTGCCTCAGCAGGAATAGCTAACGCATACAGCAGCCTTTCTATTTGATCTGAATTAGTTCTGTAACATTCTGTTTCCTTTCATAGTCTCCCAATGATCATCCTCTTTAGTATCTCCTCTTTTTTTGCGTGCAAGTTAATAATATCTTTAGGCCGGTGGCAAGCGAAGGAAACTCTATTTTTAGCCATAAAGGAATATAAGCCATGAATACATGGTCAGAGATTAGCATAAATCATGGATGCGGATAATTTCTTTTGAGATAATGAATGTTCTTAGAATATCTTCCCTCTCGTAGGTCACAAAGTTCTTTTTACATCTATCAGAAAATGGTATCTGTGAGCATGGTGTTTTACAGTCATGGGTCTGGATCAGTATGATTTTTTATTTTTTCAAAGGGACGAGTGGGATGCGATACGTACTATCGTCGTTGTAGAGTCTAGTGCAGCAGATACAGATCCACTCAACAAGACGATAAGATAAATGTCCAAGATATGCTAAATGGACTGATAACAGGATGCCCATGGGATTAAATTCACAGAACACATTTTAGGAAACACACTCCATAACAATACAATAAATCCCTATAGTTGTTATTGGATGTTGTGGCACTGAGTACTCTGAGTCAATACCACAGAGCTTCTGCTTAAACCACCAGCAAAGGTAAAATGCCACTGGAGAGAGTGTTATATAGACTTTTATAGACTTTCTGTCCACTTTTAGTTAAGTTCCTGGACTCAATATTCTTAACTTGGGTGGCGGTGGGGTCAGGTTGCTGTGATAATGTGTGTTATGAATGCTTTATTAATGTGCTGTGGGCAGCTGGACTCTCTGCTGGTGAGATGACCGCCACTGTCTGCTCACCCCCCCCGACCCCCTACCAGTTCCCTGACAGACTCTCTGACCTTTCTGTCCACCGGCCCTGAGAGGACCTCCCTCGTAGCTACTGGAGTGTTTTTCTCTGAACTATACTTCTCAGACCTCGCTCTTTCAAACACATGTACACATGCAGATGTGAGCGCGCGGGTGCGCCCACGCACACGGTCCTCCGCTCTACCTTCCGCCTCAACCTGGTTACTATGCAACGGCAAGGTTGCATGTTTTATTCATATGTGACAGGGTTCATGAGCTGGGGTGAGCTAGAGAACAACAAAAGTGGTGCGGTACAGATGAGGACGGGAGACAGGAAATCATCCGAGGATATGCCTAAAGAAGCCGTTCATTAGGTAACCTTTTAGGACAGTTTTTCCCTGCTCACAAATACTGAAAACCCTCGGAGCTTTTGTCTGAACCACAACAACAAGACCACTGTGCTTTTGCGCCTTACCTGAGTCACCATTTCCAGGTCTAAGTCTATGAGATCTGCCACTGCCTGCTGCTGCAGCGAAGCTTGTTCTTGTTGGTGGGGCCGATCATGATTATGATGATGTTGATGATGGGGATGGTGGTGGTGGAGGGGCGTGTTTTGATGTCCCTTCTTCTGCAATCACAACCCCAGTGTTAGATGGGCAGGTGGGATGAAAATGTGCTCACACACAAGTTAGTTGTTTGTTCGTACACTCAGAGAGAGAGAGAAAGGGTGAGACAGAGGGGAGCGAGGGGAAATGAGGCTTGTTAAAGAGGGGAATATGATGGTCTGCAGGTGTTGTAGTCACAGAACGCACCCATGGACACACATTCAGGCACAGAGCAAGGTTCTTCTTGGCTATTCTTCGAGCCCAAGTGAAGATTTAAAAAGGTTTACAGATCATCCCTACCTTTAGTCTATACTGCAGCACTGAGCTGGGGTTTAAACCCCCTTTGTGTTTCTGTAAAGCCTGCTCCGCTGTGTCAGGAACCACAGTGGGAGACAGAGACAGGCAGACACAGTAAGAGGAGCTGGATTAACTAACGTGACAGAGTATGTTACATTGCAGGGGGAAAAAAACTGCTTCCTTCCTGCTGGCTTGCTCTGAGTAGAATAGCTGGATCTCCATCAACGTGAATTACAATCTAAAAATGATTTTTTATTATCAGCAACAAATCCCATTAAAACAAAGCCAAAAATGAATTGATCCTACTGTGTCTATGCAGCCAACAGCTGATGCTTGTGTCTTCATGCGTCTGAACTATGCTTAAAACATACTGGTGTATTTGAATGTATTTTGCACCCTGACTGTACTAAACAACCTCCAATATTTTTTAGCTAGAGCAGAATGATGATGGGTCCTGCCAGACCTTTCGCCAGCGCTGGAGCTGACACATAATGTGCAGATCGGTCTGGCTAAGGAAGAGTAGTTTGGTGCACTACAATATTGCTGAGTGCAATTTTTTCTTTGGATGAAAGCATGAAGTATGGCCATCATTAGCTGATGCTGAAGAACAGTAACAGCTTGCACCATACTAATCAGTTCAGGAAATATTGTCCATTTGTCAACTGGAGGTTTTTTCTCACTTTTTTTTGAACTCATAATGGTTCATTTTAATCCAACTGATGAAATGTAGCTAATCTTTTTGGAATATTTAAATTGACCTGGCAGTTTGTTTAAAACACACATTATCTACTGTTATCCTTGCTGAGAGCTACAGTCTGCTGCCCATTGCTCTGCCTTTCTTTCTCCACTCTCTCTAAGTCCATCCCTCTCTCTCTCTCTCTCTCTGTTGCCCTGCCAATTATCCTTCTGTGCCCATTATCTCTCGCCCATCTCTTTGACCAGCCCTTTATCTTTATCAGTACAGCCGCCACCCATCAATTAGCCATCTCCAGGGAAACGGTAATTACCTGTGCACATGTGTTCTGCATACAATTATCGCAGCCCCTTTAATTAACGCCACCTTGCTGATCCCCTACCGTCTGACTGATCACACTGGCACACGGCTGGAAAAATTGCTGTCAAGTGCAAACACACACACACACACACACACACACACACACACACACACACACACACACACACACACACACACACACACACACACACACACACACACACACACACACACACCTGAAAACAACCTGGCTGTTGGATTTATTTTTTTTCCCAGTCACCCTATCTTTCAAACACACACACACAATTTTATTTAAACCAGGAAGCTAGGCCAATTTTTAATTGACAGATTGACTGAATTAATAACCCACTTATATGGAGGTCATATATATATATATATATATATATATATATACACTACCGGTCAAAAGTTTGGGGTCACTTAGAAATTTCCATTCCAGACAGAATACCAGCAGAGATCAGTTGCATTGTTTTTTTTAATCAGGGCAGCAGTTTTCAGATTACATTATGTGCTTACATAATTGCAAAATGGTTCTCGACTGTTGTAGACAGAAGTGGCTGAAGAAATGCTTGAAATTCCATGCTTTTTGGTCTAAACGTCATACCCAAATTAAAAGTGGTACAGCTCCCATATACTTTGACACTTAGGGGTGTGCCTGATATCATTGGAAAGGAAACACTCAAGTTGTGTCAGGGTGATTCTAGGCCTTACTGACACAGAGTTACAGAGGCTAGAATGGAGATTTTTATTTCTGTCCAAGTTATAAATCTGTAAAATTATTAAAATACACTGCTGTAAACACATCTGACAGGTGACAGACAACACAGCATTAGCCACGTCTCAGCTTACTACACAAAAAAAAATTCAGAAGCTAAAAGACTCAAAAATGGATTTTATATGAATTCTTTTCTACAAATATGTCTGTGCGTTTTTTTATTTCTATTTGAAAAGTGCAAATAAAAAAGCCAAAAAACTACAAAATACAACACTTCTCAAATACACAAACAAACCCACATCAATCACCTTTCCAATGATATCAGGCACACCCCTGAGTGTCAAAGTATATGGGAGCTGTACCACTTTTAATTTGAGTATGACGTTTAGACCAAAAAGCATGAATTTCAAGCATTTCTTCAGCCACTTCTTTCTACAACAGTCGAGAACCCTTTTGCAATTATGTAAGAAAATAATGTAATCTGAAAACTGCTGCCCTGGTTAAAAAAAACAATACAACTGATCTCAGCAGGTATTGTGTCTGGAATGGAGTGGAATGGAAATTTTTAAGTGACCCCAAACTTTTGACCGGTAGTGTATATATATATATATATATATATATATATATATATATATATATAAAATACATATAAAATACTTACATCATATCATACTAATCTAATGTGTGAGCAGAGTTGATGTGTTTTGCCAGTTGTTGGTAATATGCTGACCTCTACATGTAGACTCTGAGATAGCGAGGGCTTCTGTTGATTCAACACACTCTCTCAGTTCTTACGGGGTCAAGCCTTAGTAGATTGAAATGGCTTTGTGTGTGTGTGTTTTATTGATTTGTCATAGTTTAAGATGGTGACAGAGTAAACAACAGAAGAGATAGCTTTGGACAGGGGGTCGCATTTCTGCCGCTGCTATCTTCTCATCCCAGGTGTAATATGTACACACACACACACACACACACACACACACATACACAGCAATGATGTGTGATGACAAAGAAATCATCTAACAATACTGTCCACTGTCACATCCTTCTGCTGAGAAGACAATTAACCTATCTTGCAAATGAGAAAAAAAAACAGTAAATCCACACTAAATAACAATGGTCAGATAAACACAGCTGCCTCGGGTCACTCCCCACTCAGTAATGCCACAGGTACTACTGCTGCGTTAACGCCACGATGGCTGAATAGGAAAAATGAGAAAACATCCAATTGCTAAGAGTTCACGTTTTATTTCAAGATAGTTACCCCCAACGCAAACCCTGTGTAGAAGACCGTTAATAAGTTACGATACAAGTTAAACTAACTCATTGTGTCTATATAGCTCATTTGTAATTAACTGAACTGTGTTGGTGCTAACAACCGATTCCATCTACATTGTACTGCCAGCACCAGGAGCTTGTCAGCCATTTCAACATCAGTTTGTTTGAGACTTCTGCAGTTCTTTCCACTTAATGTAAGATATTGTAGCAACCAGACATTCCCCCATTTCTGCTTAAGGCTGCTCACAATATGATGTGATTGCAGCATTTTGATGGAAAAGACCTGCTGCGACATCACTGACTGTGGTGCAACACGCTTGAAAGATTCAACCCATAGAGAGAGAGAAAGAAAGAGAGAGAAGCACAGCGGCAGTTTCCTGCCCTCTGCGAGCCTGGATTCATCTTAAAACCAAATTAAATTATCTTCAAATTACAAGACAAGCTGTCAGCCTACACAACTACATTCTTAATTTACTAGGATCCATTTATATTTCTATGATCCTGGGTTGTATTTACTCCCTCTGACTGACTGGGAAGCAGCGGAGACTTGGATTCGCTTCTTTTATTCAGAATGGACGACTAGTCCAATTGGTTGCACAACAAGAGAGAAATATTGGATTTGTTCATGTTCAGACACCTGCCAACACAAAGGCAATCCAAATAGCAGCATGTGTTGTGGGCTGGGTAAGGAGAAAACTGAAATACTGTGGTGACTGTAAGCTTCTTACCAGAGCTGGGGATAATATGCAGCCAGAAAACTGCGCGACTGATTCCAAGTCTACCAAAAATTCATAGAGAGGGATTGTGAATGCCAGTAGTGACGTGGAGGAGTCCAGTTTTAGTGGTTTAAGGATTACAAAAATAAAACACTGCAGGGGGAGTACACACGGAGCTGGTGGGCTCGGGATGGATTGAGGGAATACTGATGTACAGACCAGCCACATGGGATGTGTTCACATATACAACCTCACATCCACACGTGCAGACACACACAGGACAGCAGCCTGGTTATTGGGAGTGGGAAGATTTTAGCAGATTAAATCAGGCAACAATATAAGTAGCATCTTTATAGGCAGATAAAAGAGCAGCTGAGTGATAGTGCAGCCTGACAGTGGCCAAGGTTATCTTTCATTATAACCACCGGCAGTGTGAGGCAATAACGGGAGCTTAAAGAAATACACACACACACACACACACGGGCGCACACAAACACAAAGGCACACACACACGGGCGCACACAGGCAGAGGCGCGCGCGCGCACGCACGCACGCACGCACGCATAAAACACACACACACACACACACACACAGATATAGATTTACACTGCACAAACACTCTTACTTATATGCTTGAATATCCTGATATATAGATTCAAAAATATGAGGCCATGCACATTTAAAGTTAGACACATAATTTGTAACCATTAAAGGAAAGTTGACAGTGACAAAACGTTCGCAATTCAATTCAGCGCAATCTGGGATAAGGTCATGCAGGTTTGCACTGGATTCACCACTGGCAAACCACAGCCGGGCATGCTTCATCGAGCAAACTGACAACACACACACACACACACACACACACACACACACACACAGTATCCCAGTTAACCATATGGAGCAGGCACTACGGAGCACAAGGAGAAGAGCACCAGCCACCACAAGTACAGCACAAGCAGAAAAAAAAGTAGCACAGCACACTGCACAAGAGCACTGGGTCCCAGCAAACCTCTCAGGGAAACATTAAAGAGGATCACTGTGTGGGAGAGATGTTAACAGGAAGTAGAATCACTGCAAAATCAGAGCATCACAAGGCTCTAAAAAACAAAAAGGACGGGGGCACCAAAGGCTTTACACCCGGGACAGCTGAGAGGTTTGTCTGAGAGGGGGAGGCAGGCTGCGGCGGGTGGTGGGGCACGGTTCAAACACGGTCACTCACTGGGTGTCGCTTTGGGACGTCATAGACCCCTTCCTTCTGCTGACTGGTGGGAACCTACACAATCAGCCAATAGAGTCAGAGAACAGCCAAGAGAGCCCGTTACCTCTGGTTTAATCAAACCATGAAACATCACTGTTACAGCACTGCGACACACTGTATGCCAAGACTAAACCCTGAAACCTGGCTACTCGGGAATCAAATCAATCACTAGCAGAGTCAGTGAGTGAGTGAGTGAGTGAGTGTGTGTGTGTGTGTGTGTGTGAGGGGGTATGTGCACGCGCAGAGATAATCAGAATTAAAATCTGCAGAGTGAGAACTCATCTACTAGGCTAATCAGTAGATCGGCCTGCGGTGATGGTCTCTCTGTCTCGCTTTCTCCCTAATAAAGAATGGATAAGGCTGCTTATCACAACCACAGACATGTAATAACTCAGATTGTCACACACATAGAGACATGTAATATCTCTATGTCACGCTGGCAGATAGATTTGACAGTGTGTGTAATGAGAAGACACAATGAGCGCTGATAGGTGATATTTCAGAATCCTGGGATTCCTGTGGTTTGTTTCTACGAAAGTGACATCATGTTTAAAATAAAAGTTTTATTCCCCCCCTAGTTGGACGTGCCCTAATCAGACTGTGCGGTAAAGGAAAAATAACACTGATGAAGAATGTGGATATCTATCTAGCACAGCCTGTCATATTCTTTCTCCTCCTCTTAATGCCTTGTTACTTCTTTCACATGTTTATTTCCAGAAGCTGCCATCTTTATTCATACATTAGTTCCTCTGTGGCTGGAGGCTGGCTGAGGCTCACGTTTCTTACGCCTGATGTGTGTGTGTGTGTGTGGGGGGGGGTTTGTTTGTGTATGTGTGCGTGCATTTTTCTGTTTGTGTATGTCTGTGCACGCGCCAGCACTCCGTCTATTTTCAATCCATTTTATTTAAAGATCAAACGAGAGGCTGGTGATTAATCTTTCTTTCCCCCGCTTTCTTTCATCTCCTCGGGAAAAAGAGGGAAGGGGAGGAGAGAAAAAGAGGAGGGGTCCGCCTTCCACACAGGCCAGGAATAACCTCCACATCACCGTGCCCTCCCCCTCTTCATCCCTCGGAGGTCTACCCACGCCTCTGAGGAGTGCACCCAAAGAAAGGCTTGTCTCCCTGGGGTAGCTAGCTATAGCTGTCGGGGCCCTCTCGAGAGCGTTGGCTGGTTGTTCGCCTTTGATTCTTACAGTCTTTTATTTTCCTGTATCTACTTTTTAAGAGTGAAAAGAAGCCGCCATTAATGTTATCTACAAGCTACAATATATCCATTAAAGAGTAATGTAGCTGGTACTTATTGGCAAGCAAATGGCAGATTAAATCTATTTAGTCTGAACACTTTAAAAGAGCTTCCTGTTGTTGGTAGCTTAACCACAGCTGACTACAAGATGACTGGGAATATAACTGAGACACAAGCAGGCAAGACGAGCTTGCGAGTACCTGATAAATGCCCTCTTCCGATTGGTCACGGATGGGCTCGTGTCCCGCCTCAAACACAATGTACTACAACGTCAGCAGCAGAGGGAGGGGAGGAAAACAAGAAGCAGGAAGAGAAATTGGAAGATAAAGAAATTGAGAGAAAAGTGGTGAAATTGCAGAGGTGATTAGTCAAACAGCATTGTCAACAGGCTCTCATTAAAAAAAAAAAGAAATTGAACAATAGATCCTGGTGACAAGTGGAGGAGAATTTACGCAGCAGAGATTCCCAAAGCAGCTGAGGAAAGTTATACATCTTTCAGCTAATCATGCACCCTGACTGGCAGACATGCTCTCAGACACACAGGACCCGCGATCGCCCATGTTTGAGCGTCTCCGACGGGTTGTTGACTCCACATACACATCTGCGGATATCCTAACCCTCCAAACTGTACCGCACTGCCACATTGTAACCAAACAGGGGCCGTCTCCCCCACAGTGCACACAGAGAGGAGCAAGCCGACTGGAATGCAGCACAGGTGACAAGCAGCAATGTGATTGGTCAGGAAGTTACCTGGTAGACCGGGTCCTCCAGATCCTCCTCCAGTATTGTCTGCAGAAGAGCGGCAGCAGGAAATAGAGGGAGAGATCACACGCGGAGGAGAGAGGAGCAGAGGGGAGAAGACAGAAGAGGCGGAGAATTAAGCTGGTGGAGTCGAAAGAGTAGGTGGAAAGCACAGCAAGACAATAGCAGCTTCCCAGCATTCAGATAATCATTTGGCAATCATCAGAGAGAGAGAGAGACAGACAGAGAGATAAAGAGAAATTAAACAGGAGATGCAGAGAAGCAAGAACAGAGGAAGGTGAAATAACCACAATGGACAGATGGGGCTTCTGATGAAACCTTAAAAGTGGGTGCTCCGTATGTCATTCGCTTGCTTTGAAGTTGTTGTTTTTTTTAAAAGTATTACTTGGCTTGTCAGTCAAAAGTCCCTTAGATGAAGCTCATCATACTTCCAGTATGGCAGATGATTGAAGCAAGGTTAAAACGGTAGAAAACAGAGGGAACAGAGAGTTGGGAAGTGTACCTGGTAGACCGCCTGCTCACACTGCTTGTCTTTTTGGGCCTTCTTCTCCATCTCCTCCCGCTGCTTTATCTCATAGATGAGCTGGAACAGGTCCCGCAAGTCCAGGATCACAGGCTCAGCCTAGGAAGACACATTATACAGCAGGGCCATTACCACACACACACCAGCAGGCACACACTACTGTATACACACTCATAGCACTGATCAGAACTCCTAAATTGCAACTATGCCTGCTAATTCTAGTTATGTGGGGAATAATGTTGACTGAACCTGCACTTCCTCATGATGACAGGAAGATTAAGGCCATGGTCAGACCAACATTAACATTGTAACAAAACAAAAAAAACAAACATTCATTCTCATTTCAGTGAGGTACATAATAGCAGTATTCCTGATGCAGAGGGCTGAGGCAAAAAGGTTTAGCCTGGCTCAATGTTTGCGGTGGCCTTATCCCACACCCCGCTGCCTTGGTACATCAAATGCCAAGTGCACATTTCTGGTCAATAACTTTGTAATGTCAATGTCCTATATCTACGGTTTGCCTTGCAATTGTCAAAACCAGGGCCAGAACTGTTGTTGGCATGATCATTTTTTAGAATTGTAAAAGCTAGCTATTACTCAAATTGGACTTCCTGTATCACATGTAATCTTCTCACCTCTGCTGTGGCAACGTGCCCCCCAACAGAAAAGACCCTTACGTTTTTGTAATTCAGTGTTTCTTTGGGTCTGAGCGTCCGCTTAGGCAGGATGAGTCAGAGACACCTTATTGGGCTGCTGACAGCTGATTATGGATGATTCCATTAGGCCACAAGGCGAAAACCAAATGGCAGCAAACTGAATTTGACAATTTTGCCAGTTCTGCAATTAGTGCGTCTAAAATCTTTCATTAAAGGTAACATGTCTTTGTGATTGATTGTTTTCTGTGCCCCTGTGATTTAGCCTGGGAGCCAGACGAATCTGCGAGCTCATGTTTCATTTGCTCTGGAAGATAAGTCTGGCGCCCCTCCCGATCAGACACATTTCCAACTGAGGAGAAACTGAATGGGCAAATCACAACCGGTTCTCTCCTGTTTGATAGGTTTAAGACAATAACTGACAGAGGAGTGTCAGGCTTGAATGTAGTTAGCGAACATAGTTACTGGACGTAACTGGCATTCTCCGCCCAGTGCAATGCAGCAAGCTCACAACACCAAACTCACGACACCAAACTCCCAAAGTAGGTGGTGCCGATCAAATATGAATCAAGACTCTGTTACTGTATTGCCTATTTCTCGCCTAAAATGTTTTCAGAAACATAATTCAGTGTACTGTTTAGCTTTAATTTGAGAAAGTTTGTGACCCGGGCGGCATTACTTCCTACTTCAAAACCGACCAAGCACCGCCCCAACTTGCATGTGTCGCTCAGAGCTACATGTGCGTCGTTACGTTGCTCTGATTGGTTTTAGGTCACATTTCATTGCCCTGATTGGTGGTAGATTTATCTAATTGCCTCCAGAGGCATTTTGGCCTGTGCACTGTTGATAATGCCCCTTGGAAATCGAAAATGAACTGAGAGGTTCCAAACTCCTACGCATTTGCAAATTTGTCGGGCTATGCCGGGCTGCCTGTGATTAGTTAAACACTAACAAATCCTTGCAAGCGTTAAAAGTGACTAAACCTGGAATGGAAGTTCCAGACTATGAATATCTAAATAACTAGTACCTGCCTGTGATTGGGATCGGGAAACCAGATTAAGGCACAATGCCTACATACTCTCCTCCATCTCTAGGCCTGGTTTAGACAGTGACAAGAGCAGATGGTGGCCTCTTGTCTTACCTTGTACCACCTTTCTTGTCAGGGGAGCAAAGGTACAGACAACAAACAAGTTGGATGACTCACAACTTATAACTGCTGTCAACGCAGAGTCTTATCGTACAATGGTGTTTCAGACCTAATCAATTATTGACAGGAGCTATGCGAAGTGCACCCAGAGTTAACAGACTGAACACTCCCTTGCATAAAATAGTTCTATTTTAGTGCTGTCTTTCTGCAAGATGCTGTCAGCCACATATTCCTCATGACAGACACACTGGGGTAAACGGTGGCTCCTGCTGAGCCAACAGTGGAGCATACTGTCACTCTGTCAGACTCAGATCCTCTTGCATTTGACAATACATGCTCTAATCTCCACCTTTATTTGCTATTTGCTAACATGCCTTTCCGCTTCTTCTGTTTAAAAACTTGGAGGTAAGAGAAGACACAGAGCGCAGAGACGAGCAGTGAATTTAGGAATCATAAATGCAGAAAGCAAACGATCAGGGGTTTTGGGTAAAATCCTCCTGAATATTAAAGGCAACAGATTCACCTTTTACCCAAATTAAATTTGAGGATTGGTTACAGATATCTCCAGGATATCCTGCCACTGAATTTTTTAAGAATTCATTTCTTGGTATATTGAATTTCCCCATCATCTAAATCACATTCAGTTGGTGTATTTCCTAAAACAACTTCCAGAGAATTTGGCTGCATATACAGCTGGAGAAAGTGGACAGACTAGCAGTGTGCAGTATCTGACTCCTCTAAAATGGATTTATTTAGAATCGTTGATCCTGGGTGCCAAATTAATTCAGATACAAGCTTTGGGACTCTGGGCTCAGACACCTTTGATTGACACCACGCATTTTGGATAGTTTCAAAAATGTTTTGCCACTAAGAAGGAAACACTGCACCAAAACTGTACTATGAGTAATCTAAACGTGGATAGTTATCCATGGGAATAAAATAATATACCCAAATATGAACAATGCATCTTGCAGATAGCAAACTGAAAGTTTTTTTTCCATTAGTAGTGAAATATAAAGCTTGTTCTTAAACACTGTCCAGACAAAGCTAGACTCATCAATGATGGCGGAACCGTTAGATTATTATTTGTCATTTGCGGTTATGATTTTCTCATGTTGGTAATTTTGTTTTAAATTTATCAAAGAGATCAAAATAAAAGTTTTGATAACTGGAAATGTAATAACGATTACCAGACCGACACTAAGTAGTATTTAAACTCTCTGTAGACTTGCTACAAATTAGATACATGGTTGCTTCTGTCACAAACAGATCTATTCATATTTATTACAATTGTAACTTTTCTGAAAAGTTATAACAAAGACCTAGAACTGAGAAACTAACTATGAAAGCCTTTCTAACATAATTAGTGTGCTTCCATCTCCACTACAACTTGCTAAATAAAACACATCCTTCTTGTGCGGAGGCTCTGAGTTGAGTAGTAAGCCAATTAGTTTCGAATGTACCCCTAAATTGGCCTTTTCGGAACAACCTTAAGTCTTAGTCTTCATGACGACAGAGACGCTTTGTTAATTCACATCAAAGTGGTTACTTTCCAATTACAGCCTCAGCCATAAGCTCTGTCTGCTCCACAACTAATGGTCTGAGTGTGTATGATGGTGGGTTCAAATCCTGAAAAATGTGAGTAAAATGTAACCGTGACCTTTCCTCAGGCACACGTCAGGTAAATGACAGCTTAGGTGACTGACGAGAGCTTAGCCTTGTGCTGTTCGGCAGGGTAGCGTTTTTTTTAGTGTGGTTGGTGTAAATGTTGAGTACAGCCTGGTGTGTGTGTGTGTGTGTGTGAGACACTGTGCGTATCTGTCTAAGTCACAGAGCCACGGTTCATGGCCCTGGGAGGATGGATATGCCATTAGAGCTGGTGACACACACTCAAACCTTCATCGACTCACTATGGGAAATCAATACGGCTACAGAGCGAGCCAGCTGGATCCAGACTAAACAAGCCAGGCACATAGACACAACAACAGCAACAACAATCATAGCAGGTCCAAGAGAGGTACTCAATATCATATAGAGTATGTTGCTGCAGGACTGAACATACACGAACACACACACACACACACACACACACACACACACACACACACACACACACACACACACACACACACACACACGCACACACACACAGAAAACCTAGAGCTCCAGAGAGTAAACCGTTTGTTTGATGAACGGCACAAAGGGACATGAGCTGGCTTTCAAGGGTCCTTATCTAAATGTCAAGAGGTTTGTGCTGTTTAGAAAAGCCCCAGACGAATCACACATTGACCTTACACAGAGCGGCTACGTGGTAAAACGTGTACACACGGTCTCCTACACACAGACACTGACCGACTGTGCGGTCTTGACTGCCACGAAGCGGTGGTTCCCTTCCTTCCCGCAGACGTAGCCGAAGGCTCGGTGGTCCGTGATGTCCTTGGCGATGTAGGAGATCTCGTGGACCGCATGGTGGTGTTGGAGGACCTGAAGGAAGATAGGACACAGGATGTTTAATAAATAATGCAGACATAGCCAAGACACTACAATGTCTTGTGATGTTACTTTTATTCTACAATATACGATTTCATGCTAATAACAATCAACATTCTTCTCAATATGTTGACTTAATTCATGCAAGTTCTTTCTCCAGTGGTGACCCCAATATCAGTCCTTCCAGAAAGAGTTTTTTTGTGATTGTTGCGGGCAAAAATCCTTGATTATGCGGCACGTTTTCTTAAAAAATGCGATGGAATATGCAGGACATTTATGCAATTTAATGCGATGAAATTGCGGGAACTTGCAAAAACTGCGGTTTGATTCCCCCAACACCCTGCTTTTCGATGATGTTCACGTCGCGTAATTACATCACTTCATAATGTTCCCACGAAAATGCGGGGATTATAAAATCATGCAAGCCCTGCATATTTTGCGTGGAAATCAGCAATTTATGCGTCGAAAGTGCGCCTTATTTGAAAAAAATGCGGCCCCTGCATAAATATGCGGACTTTGGCCAATTATGCATTAAATTATGCGATCGCATAATCACGTTTTTCTGGAGGGACTGCAATATTCATAAGAAACAAATGCATTTAAAACTGGTAGAAAAAATAAGTAGGGCTTTGAAAAGTTTGATGCACTTTATATTTCCTTGTCGTTAATGGTTTTCAGCCTTTATTTTGACAGGACAGCTGAAGACATGAAAGGGGAGAGAGGGGGGGGCCGCAGGTTAGACTCGAACCCAGGTCCGCTGCATTGAGGAGTAAACCTCTATGTATGGGTGCCCGCTCTACCAACTGAGCTATCCGGGCGCCCACGAAAATAATGATTTATAAATAACATATAAAACGCAACGGAAGATTTCACCTATGCGCTTTTCCAAAAACTCCCCCTAAGTGTAAACACAGAAACAAACACTCTCGCGTGGAGACCTTGTATCCAATATTAAACTGTTCCTAGCTCCCCTGCCCTCTCTAGTTTAGCCTGGGTGGGGAGTGCCAAGCTGGCATTGCCCGTGGCAGATGGCACTGTTTTTCCCGAGGACAGAGGGGGGGGAGAAGATCAGTGACAATCACAGCTCGGCAAGCTGTCAACTTGATCACTTCATCTGTACCCTCGCTCACAGCACACACAAACACACAGACACAATTCACAATGTAATATGCAATAGCCCTCTGTAAAGTCACACTAAATGGCTGCTTTGTTGTTATTGTCTATGCCAGCTGCATGCTGGGAGCAGAGACACACAGTCAACATAATGACCCAGTAGCCCTTGAGTGCATGCTAGGGGTTGCAGCTCTATACATCAGAGGCTAAACACACACATCTGCTCTCTTTGAAGCTACTTCTTCATTCTAAGACATGGCAGAATAGGGGGACACCAATTTAACATGGGGGCATTGGCGCACACACACACTGGAAATAGATAATCATTGTATGAGTCATGTTTTCTAAATTAAATAATTAGAGTAATGATTATTATTATCACCTCTGATTGACCTGAAAATGGCAGTGCACACACACACACACACACACACACACACACACACACACACACACACACACACACACACACACACACACACACACACACCTCATTTGCAGAGGTTATTGAATTATCTCTGGGTGGGTGGTGAGGTGACAAAGAGGGACTCTGATTCAAAGAGAGCAGAGAATGAGATGACTGCTGCATAAATTCAATTGCTCTACTTTGTCTTGGTAGCAAGTACATCTCAAAGAGTAGAAACAATTTACATATACTTACAGTCAGTACCTAGTTTATCAGGTGCGGCCTATACTAGCCAATGTTTTGATATACAGATTTAACAAAGTGCTGAAAATGTTCCAAAGGATCTTGGTAAACCGCTACCATGAAGGAAAGCACCTACTCTTTTATCCCCGCTGTGTACCGATACCGTTTCCTCAATACCAATTTTATAAAATCCATTTTAACAAATATAAATTACAAAATTACACATTACGGCACAAATGATGAGACATTTTTTAATACTTGATATTATGGAGGCAATTTGCTTGGTGCCTACTCAAGTTCAGTACCCAGCCCTAGTGCTGTGTACAGGCTGTTTTCCGCCATTAGTTTACCCTGTCCTCTACTCAATCGCAAAAAAGGATATGTTATTTTTAAGACTGAAAAAACATCGTTACTACCAAAGTTAAAATTAGTGTAAATATTTCTCAGAAAAATTATTCTAAGTGTACTCTAAAGAGTAACCCTGTGACATCTAGATGAAACTGATTGGACTTAGCACTTTCATTTTCAAATTGGCAGAGAACGTGAACGCCAACTGGGCTTTTGCGTTTGGATTTTTCCTAACTTTGGACATTTCTTGCAAACTCAAATTAAACTTTAAAATCAATTTGATGGAACAATAAAAGCAATAGCAATATTGGTCTTCCATAGCAGCACTCAAGCAACTCACCTGTCAAGTAACCACGAGATAACGAGTAGAATAACTTCTTAATTAACTCAAACCCAAACTTTTGTGGTGGTTTTCCCTCCACTTTATACTTCCCACACCAGTTGTGCTGAGTTGTTATTGGCACAACAAATACCATTATTCCCCTTAAATCTCTTAATAATGAGGGATCCATTTTTTTGGCCAACAAGACTGTAAATTACCGCTGTTTCTGTTGTGTCAGTCTTGGTAAAGTTTGGACAGAACAATGAGACTTAATCCCCGGAGGGCGGCTGTTGCTGGAGCCGACACGTCTGGCAGCATCGTCTATCAGATGCCGCTCAAAGTTGCTTAAACAGACGCATTCTCTGGGGAAGAGGAAGTTGTTTGCAAAACGAGGTGGGTGTATGAAAAAAGTCGATACTGACTCTGTACTCTCCCTTCTTTTTTTCTCCGGCACCGCTGATATGCACTATTGGCCTCTCTCTCCCAATCTCTCTCACACACACACACAGTCTGAACCGAGACCGTCCCTGTTATTACGCTGGGAGTGGGGAGGGAGGAGGAGAAGTAGCAGGATACTGTCTCTCTCTCTCTCTCTCTCTCTCTCTCTCTCCTCCCAGTTCTTCACATCTGCCTCCTGAAGGGGAGACCATCATATGAGGACCTGCAGGTAGAACTGGGCAATATATCGATATTATATTGATATGGTGATATGATACTAGATATCATCTTAGGTTTTGGATATCGTAATATCGTAATATGGCATAAGTGTTGTCTTTTTTTTTAAAGGCTGCATTACAGTAAAGTGATGTCATTTTGAACTTACCAGACTGTTGTAACTGTTCTATTATTTGCCTTTACCCACTTAGTCATTATATCCACATTACTGATGCTTATTTATCAAAAATGTCATTGTGTAAATATTTTGTGAAAAGCACCAATAGTCAACACTACAATATCGTTGCGGTATCGATATCAAGGTATTTGGTCAAAAATATTGTGATATTTGATTTTCTCTATATCGCCCAGCCCTACCTGCAGGGATTGTCCAGGTTCCAGCCAGTAGGACAGGACAGGACTGAGATTAGCAGTTAGCGTTGAGGTTGTATTAGCTCCTTGCAAGAGGTGGCACTGCTGTGGTCACTGACACAAATACACATAACCTGGACTGTACCTATACATAATGTTTCGATTATCCAACAGTTCGACACGGAGAAGTCAAAGAGAAAAGGGACTAAAAGTGTGACAACGCAAGCATACACATAATGAGGGGCTGAGTTTGAAAGAAAAAAAAAAAAGTCCCCCACCCCGACAACACCTTTTTTCTGCTTCCTCGTCTTCTTCTCTGCTTCCTTCAGAACTTGCCCTCACCCTGAGTCTCATCACCTGGGTTTCCCGCCATGACCTCCTGCTCTACTCTACACACATTAATTCCCATTCAATATATATATATATATATATATATATATATATATATATATATATATATATATGAACACGTTGCTCTAGGGTCTTTTCTACACAGCTTTCCTTCATGTGTACTTTTTTTTTTTTTTTTTGTACATCATCCTTTCGGCTGGCTGAACTGGACTAATTTGATCTTTCTGATTTCATTTCTCTGAGGGAGCAGACGGCCGGCGAGCTCAGCCCTTCACTCTTGTGAGTTCTTGACCTGACGTGCTGCAGCGGCTCTGACGAGACTGACAAAAAGGGTTGAAGAGGGTAGAGCGCATGTGTCTCTATGTGTGTCTTGAAAGAGAGGCTGAGAGAGAGAGAGAGAGAGAGAGAGAGACATGCTGGTCTGCCCTCTGCTAGATTAATGTCTCCCCTCTTCCTCTCCTCCATCTCAAGCACCACCTCCCTCCATCCCACACGACCTTCCCTCCTCCAAAAGAGAGGCCATCCATCCATTCGTTCACCCATACATCCATCCGCCCATCCGGCTGACTGATGCACAGGAGGGGAACGAGTCTGTCAAGATCCCTGAACCTCATTCCCTCCTTCCCTAGCCATTAGAAGTGGTTGAAGGACTGATAGTAAGGACATCATATCTCTATAGTTAATATTAATGTAGGGAGACAGAGGACAAGGTCTCCCTGTAGAGAGCTTTACTTTGCTCACTGATTCTCTACCTATCCCTCTAACTTTGTTTCAGTCTGTCTTTGTCCCTCCCTCATCTGTCTTTTACACATCCTCGTTTCCTCTCACCCTTTCTTCACTTCTACACCATCTCCCCTTTGACTACCTAGCTCTCTCTCTCTGGTTCTTTATCTTTATCCCCTATCAATCTTTCAGTGTAGAGGGTTCGACGCAAAAGGAAGGGGAATGAGACGAGAAATGAGGGGCTATGAAAAAGAGGGATTGGACTAGTGAAGGATGAGTTTGGCTGCATGCAATATGGCAATATGGCTGCCACACTGGTTACTGTGTCCCACACACACACACATATAAAGGTTTACTCCTCAACGCAGCGGGCCCGGGTTCGACTCCGACCTGCGGCCCTTTGCTGCATGTCATTCCCCCCTCTCTCTCCCCCCTTTCATGACTGCAGCTGTCCTGTCAAAATAAAGGCTGAAAATGGCCAAAAAATATTCTTAAAAAAAAGAAAAACATTCACAAGAGCACATGTTAATGCCGTTTTTAAAATAAGGCTGTTTCACTCCAGCAGCCAAAACAATCTAACCCGCGCAAAACGATCTGAGTGTGCTACAGTACCTTTATAACGGATTGTTCTAGAAGTTTCTGGGATTTAATGGGAGCAAAATGGCCCTTTAAGTGAGGCTGTCCTCCAACCACAGTATCCTGGGGAATGTAGGCGTTATATTTCTTGCTCAAGGATACTGTGACAGGTATGGCCAGTTGGGAAACGGAACCTGGACACTACCTATCAGAGGGTCCTTGAGAAAGAAATCACTATGCTCTATTGACCACTTTCACTTGAGCTGCCTGCACACTCGCCCTGCAATAGCATTTACCCGCTGAAGTCACATAGAGTATCCTCCATCTATTCAACCTGTTTGAGTCGTGACTCACTCGGATCTTTCACCCGACTCTTTAAATTTACTGATGAGTCGCGAGTCTCTAGTATCATTAAGTCGGATCAGTTGAGTCCTACTACAATTCAATCTAAAATGATAACAGCGCCACACACAAACCTCTTGCAACATTAGCTACTACTAGTCCTAGCCATCTTAGCTGCCAAAAGCTTTAGAACTTACAGTAGGTAAGTAGTTTTGTAGGCAACGACAACTCCACAAGTCAACTCAAGCGACTGAGTGAGCAGAGACAGTCCGAGATAACACCGAGATAACAGGTTCTAGGAACTTCCCGACCCGCAGACTCAGAGCTGGAAACATTGCAAGTTGGTAGACCATGGGATGACTCGTGAGTTCTTGATGACTCATGAGTTCTTGATGACTCATGAGTTCTCGAGGGGGTCAGTCAGTCGCGCAAATCAGCCGGCTACGTTGTGGATCTGTAGCAGATGAGCGAGTGAAGTCTCTCCTCGAGCTCAGAGTACTACTATCTGTGACTGGTCCTACTATAAATCCCTGAGTTGTCAATTTGATTTGATTTATTTAATTGTAAGAGAATGCCTTACACATGATAAAAGGACATCAAATACAATCGAGGATAAAAACACAATAAAGTCCAAAACTTATTTCCATTGTGGTCCTCAATGTGTCTCAACGTCGGTGAGGCCGAGACAGACTATGCTCCTTTTTTTAGGGGTATTTGGGTAATTTAGGCAATTCTGTGATCTCAGCGGACAATAAGAAAATAAGAATTAACACTTTTTAATAATTGTCATTAATAAAAATTAAACCATAGTTATTAGTTATTTTACTGTAGACAAAGAATGAAATGATGATTTACAATGTTTACTAATTATTAGTAATCTCATAATTTATGTTATTTTATCATTAGTTAGTGAAATTTAAAATAATTATTAATTCATTGAGATAGATCGTTAATACTTTGTCACTGGTTAATAATGGTTTTGTAAATCATCTATAAACATTATTTGGAGGCTCACAATAATTCATTAACAATTAATAAGCATCAAGTAACATTATTTTGGTTACATTAAATCTTTTTTTTTGGTGATCTATAAAAGAGGATTATTTGAGCTATATTCAGAGCTTTCTTAAGACTCTGACACACCAACCCAACAGCAGCCCCTTTGGCAGAAAAGGCAGTCGGACTGATCAGTCTCCCAGAGTTGGTCCAAAAAATGCTTCGGAACACACCGAAGAGATGCCGACTTGAGCGTACGTTCTGCGCGTGCGCGAGACGTAATACGTCTCCATAACAGCAGGAACACAGCGAACAGACTCGGGTCACCGACCTCGCCAGACTGTCCGACGGCCGATAATCGGGTTGGTGTGTCAGCGCCATTAGTTTCTTTTTAGAAGCTTTACAAATTATTTATTAACCATTAACAAGGTATTGTAATAATCAGTTGCTTTCTAATAGCCATCCAAATAATGTGTGGATTGATGGTTAAACCATTTTTTTTTTAAAAGGTTTACAAATCATTTGGTAATCATTAAAAAAATCCTTAATATAATATATAACGTATCGTGTGTGTGCAGAAATAAACTGTTAAACATTTTTTTTATAGCATTACTAATAATGAATTATAATAACTAGTAAACATTATTATTATCATAAAATCTGGCTCCTCTGGTACCACCTACAGCCTGTAGTGCGATTTGCAAAAATCCATCGCTCCCTGTTCAGATGCACCAATCATGGCCAGGGGAAGTGTCTAACTGCGTGTCAATCACTGCTCATGAACACGCATTCATTCTCCTTTGTGGGGGGAGGGGCTTAGGAGACCGTTTTGGGCTTTAGCAGAAAGGGGGGAGGGACTGAGAAGTTGTTGATGTTAAACATTTTTTGGCAAAATCCTGGATCTTCGCAATCATACCTACAGCACCTTTAACACTAAAATAACTTAACTCAAGTTTAATTAACTATCAATTTGCCATTTATTATAGATGGTTATTATAAACCGTTACCGAAAAAGATAACTGGCAAACTTATTGACAGAGAAACTGGTCGGTCAACAGGGAAAGCAGCCATGTAAGATAGAAAATGTATAATCCTGGAGCATAATCTAGAACCAGTGTTGTCGTTGTTTTCGGAGAGACAGACAATGGGATAGCCATGTTCTCTCATCTACGGAGGCCTTGTTCTCAGGGTTTCAATTAGGGCCTCGTGATTTCCCCAGGGGCCCCCTCCCTCTAATGGAGATGCCTCATTAACAGAGGAAACACACGCACACGCAGAAATGCAGCATGCAGGCGCACAAACACACTCGCGCACGCGCACACACACGCGCGTGCGCGCACACACGCACACACACACACACACACACACACACACACACACTCACTCACTCACACGCTTCTGAGCTTACCCCTGACTTCTCATCAAAGATCTTGATCCCTCCAAAGGAGACGGTCAGAAACACCTTCTGTTTGTGTTCTCCTTTAGACCGTGCTGCCGCTGCTATACCCTGAGGACAGAACGACGCACAGACAGACATGGAGCAAACAACCATGTTAGAAACATTACAGATACACATTGGTTTGTAAATCCGTAACGAGCATCTCTTTGGACCCCTTCTCTCTCAAAAAATGTTTCTTTTGCTTGTCAATAACAGAGAAATTCACCATAGATCATTTTCCCATCTACAGTAGCCTCAATAGTCCATATAAATCTGTTGGGCATGCTTGTGATTCATATCTTTTTCTTCAATTTTTTACAAATTAATTAAAAAGGTATTTAGGTTAAGAAACGAAGATCCACCAAATATCGCATGTCCAGTAAACTACTTTTGATGTTTTGTTCTGCTGAATGCAAAACCCTAATGTCATTTATTATAAGCGTTGTGGGAAATCAATAAGAACTGAAAAAAAGCAGACAAGACAGGTACAGAAAAAAAGTTACATTGCAACAATTCATGACAACATAACTGATTTATAACTCTAATAAGTGCATCTAAGGGTGGAACTCCACTTTACGTTCACCCCACCTCCATCTGCATAGGTGAGTCACGAGAGAAAAAGAAAAGACAGGAGCCAGATCAGAGGAGGGAGCGAGCGGGGCGAGGAGAGGGAGGAGTGGTGTGAAAGGAGAGGTGGGGAGATCAGGGAAAAAGAGTTGATGGATTTCCTGTCTGAATAAATGAGGAGGAGGGAAGCTGTTTGATCAATGAGCTGTCTGTCCTCTCCTCACCCTTCTACGCCCCGGCTGGATAGAGTTTTCACTACACAAACAAAACGTAAAGGTAATTTTCTCAGTTCGAATGTCTCCTGCAGTATGTGGATCCCATGTGTGAAAGGACAATTAATACTATATAAGGCGCTCTACACACTGAAGGTTTTACATTTGTGGAAAAAGAAACAAAAAAAGTTTTGACTGTTAGGGACATCGGAACTTTCTTTAGCGTTTTCCATTTTTTTTGCAAAGTACAGTAAAATATTTCACTAAATCAGCTTGTTCGTTAGGACTTTATTTATAAATAGAGATGGTCCGATACCATTTCTTGCTTCCTTAATATTGATTCCGATTCCTGAATTTGCGTCACATCTTTCTCCTCTCTCATCTCTCTCTCACCTATCATCCAAATGATTCCCCTCCTATAAGCCTTCCCTCCTCTGCTAACTGCCCCATCTGTCTACCTCTCCCTCTAATTGTTCCTGTCCTTGCAAATGAGACATTCACCCCCTCTCATCCACACGGCTAACCTCCTCACTTCCTCCAGCACCGATCATCGTCATGCCTATAAATTATAACGTCCTCATTTCCCCCCCATCCTCTTCCACCTTTCTCTTCTTGCATAGAAAACTCTACACGTGTCCACATACACACAGGCGCAGATATGCTGTGATGTACGCAACATGCATATTTAAAAGTTGAACTTTAGAATATCCATGAAGTTGAAGAACTATTTATGGACTGTGTTGGCTACTGATATTCAGTGTTTTTTGTGGGTCATGGAACATAACGCGGATGTAGGCGATCTTTTCAAAGATGCGTGTCAGTAGCAAGCTTTAAGAAGTACCTTTAAAGAACAGATCGATTCTTAATTTAGGGCGCATCAACAGAGAGAAAAAGAGAAACTCTCCTTACCTTGAGCTTCATCATCGAGTCCTGGCACAGTTTGTCTCCACGGGCGGCGGTGACCTCGTCCAGGCCGATAAGCTTGGCCTTGTAGCGGACACCATCGCCCTTAAAACGCCTGATGAGAGCCGCCTCGCTGCGATCCTGCCCTGCAGAAACACACACACACACACACTCTGCAGTCTACAGTACGTCTTCCAGTCAAGGACCTCCATCTACCTCGGACCAGTGCTATTACCTCGGGATCATCAATCACATAGGCCACAAAAGACTCCAACAGTAATCTCACAAAACAAGCCTAGGTTGGGCGCCTGTGTAGCTCACGTGGTAGAGCACGCGCGCCCATATACGGAGGCTCAGTCCTCGACGCAGCGGGCCCAGGGTTCGACACCACCCTGCGGCCATTTGCTGAATGTCATTCCCCCTCTCTCTCCCCTTTCACGTCTAAGCTGTCCTATCAAATAAAGGCCTAAAAATGCTCAAAAAACAAGATTAGGTTGAAACATCTTGAGTGGCTGGGCCGTACGCGTACGGTCAATGTGCTATATAATTGTTACACAAATAGTCAGTGGTGGTGTCTATAATGTGAATCCTGGATATTAAATCTTCTTTTTAATCTAAATCTAATTTTCTGTAGTGGTCCCAGCAATATTTGTTCTTGAAGTGTACTGAAGTAGCACATATGATATGGTTAAGCTACAATTGACTTAAATAATTTAGCAGTCCTTCCAGAAAAATGTGGAGTTTTTTTGTGATTGTTACGGGCAAAAATCCTTGATTATGCGACACGTTTTCTTAAAAAATGCGATGGAATATGCGGGACATTTATGCAATTTTATGCGATGAAATTGCGGGAACTTGCAAAAAGAAAAGTGATTCCCCCAACACCCTGCTTTTCGATAATGTTCACGTCCTGTAATTACGTCACTTCATAACGTTCCCATGGCAACAGGGGAAAATGGCTGCTCTTGTGTGAAGTAAACGCAACATTTTTTTTACTTTCTGGTAACATATATGTGACCAATCATACAAGCCCCGCATATTTTGCGCGGAAATCTGCAATTTATGCGGCGAAAGTGCGGCGTATTTGAAAAATTGCGGCCCCCGCATAAATATGCAGACTTTGGCTGATTATGCATTTAATTATGTGAACACATGATCACACTTTTCTGGAGGGACTGATTTAGAAACTTATTTAATTAATGTAATAAATTCATGTGTAAACAATTTGTTGTTCTGGACTACTTATTTAAAGTGTTATTACCCTATTTCAGTCACTGTGGCTAATCAGTGTGGTAATGTGGTTAATTATTCTACAACATGAATAATGCTGATTTTTCCACCAGCGGTTATGTCGAGTAAAGCTCTGTCTGTCATGACAGTTAGTAGAATTATACTGAAGGCCTGTCCTTTCCACTGGTGACTCTCTCTACAGCTGTCGGAAAGCAGCAGGGATCTGTTCAACCTGCAGTCTGTGAAAGTGATGACGTCAATTAGGCACAGCAGATCCGCTGCTCCACATTTGGTACTATAGTACAGGTAGAAGTGTGGCTGTGATGAGCCACATGATGCATGATGATAGAGACTGTTCAGGTTCAAAACTAAACTTTCCCAGACAACAATAAGTTTCCTCTCAGGAAAACGCTACAGGGTTCCAAACTGTCACTACATTATAACAGGAAGAGCTCTGTGATTAAAGCGGGGTGAAAGTATTGAACGTGACTGGCTGGGATTGTCACATCCTCTAACGCATCGACCTATAATAATGCTTACTGATCCCATCTTGTGCCCGAGTGTGCCACAGGTGCTCCGAGGGAGCCTGGCCCACGAAATTACCGAGTGTGCACACTCCCAACGCACCTGGCATGGCGCACCTGCCTGCGATCTGGCCGCGCTGCTGGGTTAACGGAAATAGAGCTTGCGGTGTCCTCTTGTGCGCACAGACGAGCAACTAGCCATTGACTTTTAGAGGTAAAAAGAATTTTAAAAAGTGCTGAGAAAGTATACGGCTGTGGCCCAGCCAAAAGCAGCCACAGTACAGGTCCAAGCTACAGATGCTAGCGACATCTTGTTATTAGGGCTGGGCGATATGGAGAAAATCAAATATTGCGATATTTTTGACCAAATACCTCGATATCGATACCGCAACGATATTGTAGTGTTGACTATTGTTGCTTTCACAAAATATTTACACAATGAGAGTTTTGATAAATAATCATCAGTAATGAGGATATAATGACTAAGTGGGTAAAGGCAAATAATGGCACAGCTAGAACAGTCTGGTAAGTTCAGAAAATGACATCACTTTACTGTAATGCAGCCTTTAAAACCAGGACAAGACAACACTTAGGCCATATCACAATATTGCGATATCCAAAATCTAAGATGATATCTAGTCTCATATCACTATATCGATAAAATATCAATATATTGCCCAGCTCTACTTGTTATGTTACTAGGTCAGATCGGAGGCTTGCAAGTATTGAACTGTGGTATCATATGAATGCCACTAGTCAATGCACATGGGATTAGACTTAAAACTGTGACTGCTCTCCTCTCCAGCTATTTCTCCTGCAAAATAATGGTGTGACATTTTGCTCTTATCTCCCCCGTCTCTCCCTCTCTCCTCACCCTCTATTGTGTGCGAGATTGTCGCCTTTGTGCGCATGCATTAGTGAGTGTTGCGATGGTGAGCCTGTGTTGACCTTGCTGTTGTCCAGGAAGTATATACGTTATCTCCTGAAGTGACTACAACGCTCCTCTTCACACACACACAATACAGAGCACAGAGAGAGAGAGAGAGTGAGTGGCCGCTCAGAAGGCTAAACTCCCTTTCTCTTTGTGTCGTGCTCTCTCCATCTTTCTCCCATTCTGTTTCTCTATCTCTGACCTGCAGTGCGCAAATATTTCATCATCAAATATTGTATAGGAGAAACACTCCTGCATCTGTGTGTGTGTGTGTGTGTGTCTCTGCATTGTGTTTCTGGGTGTGTATATGTGAGTGAAAGACTGCAATAGCGATAGTGAAAGGGAGAGGCATAATGATAATGCAGCATATTCAGATAATATATTGAGGCATTAGTTTTGTACTCTATACCAGCGTGACTCTTGGAAGGTCGTATAGTCGGAGTGATGGAGAGGTCCCACTCCTCCTCTCTTCCTTCTTTCACACTCCCTTCATTCACACAGAGTCCCTACAGCATTGCAGTAAAGTAGAAATGAGCACTTTAACCACAGGCAAGCGCATTGTGTTATATGGCTCTACTGAATCACCTTCGTCCAACACTAATCTCCCACCCACCCTCGGCTTTGTCTGCCGTCCTGCACATGGACACACACAAACATGCCCATTTTTTTTTTAAATGCTTCATTAGCATAACCTGAATTAAATCATATTTACGCTGGATTCTAGAGGTTGGACAGCGTTTAAGGAATTTTAGGGCCACAAAAGGCCTCATTATCAGAGAAATTTCTCATGCTGGGTTTAGCCAATCGTATTAGCAGCCCTGCACTGGGAAAGCCTGATATAGAAAGTTTTGAAAGTCCAAGGCTGCTGGAAATGTTTTTAAAAATGTATTTGTCTGAAAATCCAAGAGATAAACACTTCACCCTGTTCTCCATTGATAAAAAAAAAAAAAAATACACCTACAAACATAAATATAGTGTGGATGAGCTCATTTCTCTGAATCATTGAGCAGACACACTCAGTCACAGTCCTACTTTGAGTAAATCATGACTGTCTGCCTCAGAGTCTTCAGAGACAAAAATGCTGAAGAACATCTGTCCTTATTTCGGAGAGAGAGATAGAGAAACGCTCTCTCTATTGTGTCACGTCTCAGTTGGGCTGAGATGAGAGTGAGTGATTAAACCACCGGAGGATTGTTTCTGTTCAGTGTCGAAGATGTTTGAATACAATTAAATATTGCCTTCATTAAACTTGAAACAGTCCCGTGAAATGTGCATATGGGCTAGAACACACAAACGAGCGCGCTCAGCAGCTCTGATGACCCGCCATCTCTATCCCCTGCGTAAATAACATGAAACATGCCAATGCTGCTCATACTGTACAGTATATCTATCACATCCCAACACCAGCTGCCTGCCTGTCAGGAAAAACAACAGCTTTAAATCTCTTTGACTGCTTGTGAAACCAAATACTAAAGTTTAATTTAATATTTGAGAAGAATTTACATTTTTGTTAACCACCAACAAGCATGGAAGGTGCCCTGCTGAGTTTTCAAACATTCAGTGTAAATCCAAAAAAGCATTAGCCTATATCTAACCTTGAGGACTAAAAAATGTGTTGAGTGCATTTCCATCCTCATAAAACACGTACAAAGTGGATTGTTTTAATATTTAAAATTGTGAACTGTTTACATTTACTTCTTCTTTCTTGATTTTGTTAGCACAGTGCTACATTTGTTAGTGTGTTGATGACACAATCACCGGAATAGCATGAAACTAAATGCAGAATGTAAATCCCAGAGAGCGCCTGCATGCTCGTGTGTGTGCATCCTCTTGCACGTGCATAACACAAATATAACAGGGACTTTCTTATAAAACATTGCTCCAGAGTGCTTCTAGTGGACAAAAACGGTAGCCTGACAAGCCAGACCCACATTCAGATGTTGGGTCCGGGAACTCACCATTGACAGGGCTCGATCCAAGGGGCGGGATAAACGGTTGGCTTTCAAATTCCCTCTGCACGCAATAGGATAGCGCTACAACCAGGCAGAGCAACGAAGAAGGTAGAGAAGTGAAGAGTAGAGTAGAGAAGACCCCCCCTGGCTGCAAATTACATTTGCACAGGCTACACAAAACGTTGGCTTGCAACCTGATCCGAATCATGTTCTTTAGATTATATCTTTTTTAGTTTTGCATTGCCAGACCTTCCCCACAGCGCTGCGGAGGAGGGTCTGGCTAGTCCACACAGCATTCTGGGATGGGAGCAAAACGTGCTCTGGTTTATTGTTATTTATTTATTTCAATCACAATCGTCTTGGGCGGCACTGAGCGGCGCACGGAGCCCCGGTGCCTCTGCTAAATAGTCTCGGGAAGGAACTTGTTTTGGTGGAACGTGTGTACGTTCAAAAGTTGTTTTTAGTCGTGCAACAGAAAACTCAGATTGGACAGATAGTCTAGCTAGCTGTCTGGATTTACCCTGCAGAGATCTGAGGAGCAGTTAAAGTAATGGTTTGGAGTAATTTCACCCAAGGGTCCTTTGCACCATGACCTCGAGCCAAACACCCCCCCAGAAGCTTTTTTCACCTGGGTCTAACATTAGGAGAGTTAGCATAGAGTAGCGTTATCAGCTGAATAGCTTAGCGCAGGGGCTAATGGATCCGAAGTGTCTCTTAACATTACCCCACTAATAATGCCCGAAATGATACCAAACGTCTACAGTAGTACATATAGGTTATGCACTCATAAAACAATGGATTGTAAAGTTTGTAAGTACAACAGAAGTGTATGTAAATAACACTTGCCTGCTGGCTTCTGCTCTCTGCTGCTGCTGTTACTACCGGGCAGTAAGAGTGCTTAGGGCCGTCTACAAATTACAACACCGAAAAGAGATGCAACAAAAATATTTATTAATTTAATGATTAAATAAGGTAGTGTCTCCAAACTTACCTCAATTATAACTTGTCTCCTGCTAGTTATTCTACAGCACTTATTTTAAAAAATAAGTTAAATTAATAAATATTTTTGTTGTATCTCTTTTCGGTGTTGTAATTTGTAGACGGCCCTAAGCACTCGTCTCACAGCAGCAACAACAACAGCAGAGTTTAGAAGCCAGCAGGCAAGTGTTATTTACATAAACTTCTGGTGTACTTACAAACTTTCCAATCCATCGTTTTATGAGTGCATAACCTATATGTACTACTAGAGACGTTTGGTATCATTTCGGGCATTATTAGTGGGGTAATGTTAAGAGACACTTCGGATCCATTAGCCCCTGCGCTAAGCTATTCAGCTGATAACGCTACTCTACGCTAACTCTCCCAATGTTCGACCCAGGTGAAAAAAGGTTCTGGGGGGGTGTTTGGCTTGAGGTCATGGTGCTAAGGACCCTAGGGTGAAATTACTCCGAACCATCACTTTAACCATAGTCCTCAGAAATCCACTGGAGGTTAGAACGCCAACACAGAGACAGAGGAAGGTAACGGACATCTGGACGAAAATGAGGGACATCCGGCGAAACCTCCGGCAGCACCTGAACAATCCCGGAAACGAAACGTCATAGATTCAGACTAGATACTTGTTAATCATACAAATGAAACAGCTATTCCCATTTAATTGTAAAACCAAGAAACTTGATTTGAATGTTTTTTGAATGAAATGCTTTTTTCTCCTCTTGAAGTATATCATCAGAATTTTGTTGCATTCGTCTGAGGACTGTCACATAGTCTGGGCTGTGCAGAACTTCATCTGTAAGTGAATGTATGTAAATGTGTCAGTGTTAAATAACACTGGATGCGTCCAGCTGCTTTTGTCTCACTGGAACAGCGGTTTTCATTTGAGTTCAACCCTTTAAGACCTGCTCCCTCCATGTGCATCCATCACCATTACTGCTGCTACACTAGCACACTGAGGGACAGAAACACAGAGGGAGGGAGAAGTGGGGAAAGGCCAAGAGGGGAAGAAAAAGAGAAAAAGTTATGGGGCGGGGGGGTCCATGGGTTACTTCTCCTGCTGAGTGGTTTATATGATTACCTTTTGGGAGCATGTTCCATGAAAGACCTCCCTGTCTGCGTGTGTGTGCATGTGTGTGTGTGTGTCATCAGGGGAATAATTCAGTCTTCAGTAAATAAATGTCTGTTATTGCTGTGACCCCGCCGAGCTTCAAACACAACTAATGAAAGAATCTTCCGTTTCATCTGTCATGGCTGCTCCACACCCACCCACGCAAACGCTTAAACGCTTCCTCTTATCATCACAAACCCAACCAAACAAATGTCACACACACACACACACACACACACACACACACACACACACACACACACACACCTACCATCCCATAACACTAATGAAAGGGTCTTCTGGTGCATCAGTCATGGCAGCTTCACAGGAGAACACACACTGAGACACGTCGTCTTTTACTCTCATTCACACATACAAACTTCCGCTCACATCTGCGCGACCCAACAGAAGTCCGACCACGCCATACACAGCTACAGTTCCGCACCAGAGTCTTAGCGTGCGTGTGTCTGTGTTTGCGAGTACTTGGTATGCAGGGTCAGTTTGACTGTCTGTCTGAAGCAACAAGCAGAGAGGGAGGGAAGGACATAAAGCGCAGAGCAAAGGACAAAAAAGCAGGAATAGAATGTGATGGATGGATGAATGAGCTAAGGCCTCCGTTGGATAAATGTCACTCAGGATTAGAGCGTTATGACAAGCAGCACCCCCCTGACTCTCTTCACACACACACACACACACACACACACACACACACACACACACACACACACACACACACACACGATCGATAGCAAGTGACTGCTGGTACAGTACATCTAGCCCTTCAGGAAAGCTCCTAGCATCGCCCCTGGCAACTGAAACCATCTGCATCTTGTGCCCCAACCCCTCTTTGTCTTCGCATGACTTTTCCCCTTTGGTCAGGTTACGTTTAATAAATATTAAAATCAGATTTATTTTTCTCCTGCAGGATTGCCAGACACTGCACTGAAGGGAAAATACCCGTCTATTATAACCTAAACTATATGTTTGTAGGCTTGGCCGTCATTTCTTTTAGTTATGATAACCTTGCCACCAAAGGGATTTCTGAGATATGGAAAACCCTGCAACATTGTTGCAAGGACAGGTTGTAACCAAGACAACAGTTTAGCCAGATTATCTGAAACACTTTATAAAACCTTAAATACTGGTAATAACTGTTGCATTTTTTTTTTTTTTTTAAGATAATTTTTTGGGCTTTTCCACCTTTAACTGACAGGACAACTAGGTGAGAGAGAGTGAAGACATGCAGGAAATCGTCACAGGTCGGACTCGAACCCTGGACCTCTGCATCAAGGCATAAGCCTCTATGTTTATGTGCGCCTGCTCTATCCACTGAGCCAACCCTGCCACAACTGTTGCCTTTTTTAACAGTAAATAACCAGTAGGTTGGTCTGTAAACTGACAGTTTGTGTAACCAAGTTCATAATTATTTTACTAATCACCTTGGTTTTAACATCTGTCTGATTGAATGCTTGTGTTTCTTGCCCCATTAAACTTATTTTCAGTGGTTAGCACTTCTGCCTCACAGCAAGAAGGTTCTGGGTTCGAACCCAGGTCGTCACAGGCCTTTCCCGTGCTTGCGTGGGTTTCCTCCGAGTGCTCCGGTTTCTTCCCACCATAAAGATATGCATGCAACTAGGACTACAGTTGAAAATTAGCCGACTGGCTAACAATGGCGCATTTACAGAAATGTTGATTAATGCGCATTGTCCTAATATAAATAAATAAATCTTCTTCAGTGATGTTGCCCCATTCCTAGATCTC
Organism: Perca flavescens; assembly: GCF_004354835.1. Classification (NCBI taxonomy): domain Eukaryota; kingdom Metazoa; phylum Chordata; class Actinopteri; order Perciformes; family Percidae; genus Perca; species Perca flavescens. The sequence continues at coordinate 4,211,224 of NC_041339.1, forward strand.
AGCAATGTTACCAATACTGATAAAAAAAAATAATAGCTAACCCTATGAGAATAAGGCCCAAGTTGTTTTAAACTGGAATGACCCTTTCCGTTACTTTCTGTCTGGCTTATTCCCTTCCCATAAGAAAAGCTCATTTGTTGCCATCTTATTTGATTCATGACCTATGTACATACACAGTTCCAGTAGAAGAGATTAGAATGTTTCTGCTTTTAGACTGATGTTAATGTGTCCAAACATGCTTTAGATGACCTGCAGAGGTATTCGGGGTGATCTTCAATGGGGCAGTTTTTCTGTATTCAAATGCATGCTGATCATCCAGGCTGAAGATTAAAGCCAAGTGCAAAGGGCTTTAAGTGTAAGGCCAATAACGCATAACAGTCTAGTCCATTAATTTCATTAGACAATAGACTTAGGCCGTTAGTTTGAGGCCAGTGGGTAAGAATGAGCGAGAGATGTAGCAGCTCTCTGTGTATTAGTATGGTGGCTCTTTGTGATGTTTTTTGACAGGAAGTTTGCTGGCATCTTCCTGTTCCACATGTCTGTGAAACGTCTGATATTCCACAGAAGTAGAGATGCACCGATAGACCGGCCGGTGACCGGTTTTCACGTGCTCAGCCATGACCGGCGACCGGCAGGTCAGTCTGACATATACCGATTTCATGCCGGTCAACGCTACAATTAACCGACAATGTAAGTTATACATTTTTTTAGTTGGATATTGGATCTGAAAAGAAAGAAATGGTTCTAACATTGCACTTTAGATGTGTGTGAATTTCCCACACCAGGAGTAATTTATATAGTTCTATTTTATAGTGATCCATTATCTGTTCAAAAAAGTTTCTGTTCTGTGCAAAATGTTCTATTAAAGAAAAGATTATTTGTGCGTGCTGTAAAGTGGTTAGAAAAAATTAAGTCGGACTCGGCAAAAATCAGTATCGGCTGGCCTAACTCAATGAAAATCGTAATCGGCCTAGAAAGTTGTAATCGGTGCATCTCTACTCAGAAGTGATGTTAGTGGCACAAAAGCTGATGCCACTGCTTATTTTCAGCTGGCCTGTATTGTTCGCAGTGGCTGGTGTAAAGTGAGTCGTGTGTTTCACTGTGCTTCAGATGAAGAAGCACCCAGAGGCTCTTAACTACAGCTGGGACGCTTCCCGACAAACACTCAACAGCACATGAGGGAACCCGGCAGTTACTCTCCAATTAATCCTGCTTCTAAACCCTGCTGTCGAATGTGTGTGTGTCAGCTTTTTGTGCTTTGTTTACCTATCAAAGACTTGTTCAGATGAAGCGCTCACTCGTACCCACTCTCACACGGACTATTTTAAACCCACAAACAGCATGTGCCAAGAAAACAACAAGTTCCCCCTTCTGCTCATGCTTAATTCGGGCCGATTGATTTGGCACACGAGCGCTCACACTTGACTGAGTATACGCACATGCACATGTTACAAAAACATAGCCGTAGCTGCTGAAGTGAAACGCCGGCTGTAAAATGAGATTATAAAGTTCTGTTGTCACTCATCAAATAAATGAGTGCTCTGCCTTTGCTAAGGTGCTTTTTTTTCCGTCTTATTTGCAACCTGACTGCTGCTGTGTTTACCAAATGAAGATGCTGCTTTTGAGCTTTAGACAATCGCAATTTTTTCCCCCCTCTCCATATCTTTTCCCCTTTCCCCCAGCTCCACTCTGACCTGGACGCAGCGGCACAGCCAGAGACCGGCCCTTTCTGTGCATGAAAGTGTTTGTCCTGAGGCCTCCAGAGCTATCCTCGCTGGCAGAAAAACATTAGCACCGAAACTATAGTTTCGGTAGTTTTGTGCTTGTTATTTTTCTTTGCATTGATCGTATCCAGCCACAAAACCCACGGAGGATTGTGCGTACGCACGACTATCACTGCAAGAGTTGATTTCATTGCTCACTTTTTGGTATGCGATGCTTGAAGCTTTTAAGGAGCACAAGCACAATTCCCTGCTGTGTGCCTGTATACTTCAGCAAAGTGGTTTTCATCACGCGTGTTGTGGGTTTTGTTTATTATTTTCACCACATGATGTACTGTGTAATATGAAAAAGGCACTCAACTGAATTTGCTCTATGTACACAGTACATTAAGACTTGATGACCACTGTCAGCCACATCATCTGAGGGCTGCTTTCATCTGAGAAAATAAATTCCATTTAACACACACACACACACACACACACACACACAGCATGATCTATAGAGGAATAAGGGGATTTATTTATTTCATCCTTTTCTATGTTCTCCCCATTTAATACGAAAGCAAAAATAACTCTGCTGCCATGAGGCCATTAGCCCCCACCCCCTCTCTCCTCCACCCAGCATCCCTCTGTCTTTGTAGGACGGTTGGTGCTAAAGCTCGTTTCTCGCCCTGGCTTTAATTACAAGGTAATTGGTCTCACTAACGAAGGGAAACATGGCCTGCGAGTGTGCATGTAACTGTGTCTATGTGCATATGTGTGTGTATCTGTGTGCGTCTGTGTGTGTGTGTGTGTGTGTGTGTGTGTGTGTTTTGTTTGTGGGTGCAGCTGTGTGTGTTCTGGTCTCTGACAGGGTATCAGAAGGGTAGGCTGTGTAAACAAGCCGCTAGCATCCTGTCATGGAATGCTGAAGCGGTTACCCCTGTGGACTACACTCTCGGTCGCCGCTGAGCCACCACTCACTCACTCACTCACTCACACACACACACACACACACACACACACACACACACACACACACACACACACACACACACCTCTGCATAAATGTTTATATAGTGCTGCAAAAGTAGTTCCCTGAGCCTGCAGTGTGAGCATCCACCAAATACCTCACAAAAAAGCACCTCACACTTTGTCCTTGTCATTCTTCTGTTAGTCCCTCACCTGAATACACACACACACACACACACACACACACACACAATTTAGTCTGTTCAAACACTAAAAGACCCTTCTGACTGAAAAGTGTCGAAACTATTTGTTTCCTAAATCCCTTGTCTGTGTGAACAGGTGTGCTTGTGTATGTCCTCGTGTGTGGTTTATGTACATATGTCTGTGTGTGTGTGTGTGTGTGTGTGTGTGTGTGTGTGTGTGTGTGTGTGTGTGTGTGTGTGTGTGTGTGTGTGTGTGAGACTGTCAAACACTAGAGGCCCTTCTTTCATCACATGAGGAAACACAGGTAACTCCTTAAAACACAGCAGTCCTCCTTTCCTGCCGAGGCGAGTTTGCCAGAACAAAGCCCTCTCTCATGTCTGTCATCTCTGCCAAAATATGGAACCACTGAAGTTGTTGTCCTCCCCCCTCTCTATCAATCTGTGTCTCATCTTGCGTAATGAACCTCTTCCCTTCATTCGCTCAGCCGGGGTCCCGGAAGAGAGGATTGGAGCAAAGAAGGGCTGAGGAACACCATAGAGCATGAAAGGGAAAAGGAGGCTCTGCCATCTGCCAGTGTTATTTTCTCCTACCTCCTCACTTTGTACGTACTATAGGCGCCATCTTGGGAAAACAATCATGACCAGTCGAACGACAAACGCCATGCTTGAGCTATGTTACTGGTTACTGGTTGCACGGCGTTCGGCTGGTCACAACTGTTTTCCCAAGATGGCGCCTGCATGTATACGTGAACGGTAATGTCTTTCTAAACTATCTTTTTAATAAACTGTCTGTACACTTACAAAGTTCTCAGTTCTCATTAACTGACCACGGCTCTGAATTGAAACAGTCATAATCATACCATTCAAGGATTAGGCTACTCATCATTTGCACAAATTAACAGTTGTAATCTTTGCCTTAAAAGTGAGCAGAAGATAATGTTACTCAGGAAATTTACCATGAAGATGACAAAAATGAATATCTCGATATTTTTTTTCAATATCTCGATATCGATATTCAGACAATATTTTTGAAATCCTTCTAGAAGTTAAAAGAAGCCCTGTTCGGAGGCTATTTCGGTGGTTCTCTTGGGAAAATGTACAAGCAAGATGAAATCATAACAATAAACAAAGGGCTCTGTTCTGTAACATATTGCACACAACCATGTCCTTATTGGAAGCAGTCCTGGAGCTGGGACAGGGCCGGGTCAGACTAGGTTCTGATAGTCCTTCTACTGGGCTGTATAGTCCTTCTGACCGGGATTTATGCTGGGATCAGGAGTTGGATGTGATCTGACTGGCCCAGGTGAGGGAGAGGTGCAGTTCTGTGGGCTTTTTTGATGTTACAGTATGAGTATACAGTACATGGTCTAGTGTGTTCTTCCCTCTAGTAACACAATCTACATGCTGGGAGAAAGCTGGAGGGGAACAGACTTTAAGGACGCCTTATAAAAGTCCCCTGTATCCCCGTATCCAGGTGATCGCGCTGCAGTTTGTTCACTATGGTTAGCAGTGAACCAAACTTTTGCTAACGTTAGCATCGGGGGCTATGTAGACGGCAGTGTGCGGTTTTCATAGTAAATAAAATGGTCAGTATAATACCAACAGGGCTCCAGGTCAGGTGAGCCGTGCTGGGCAACGATCCTGCAGTTGTTACTCCATTCGTGTGCACAAAAATGCAGTCCTCCGCCTCTGGTCGTGCCGGAGTTATATTCTCATTCTGCCGGTAGATAGCTAGCTCGGCGTGCTAGCGCCGACAACAACCTGGAGGGCTCCGTCAGGCTATATCCTCCGGGATGTTATGAGCCGCCTGGAAGGCTCTCGTAACGGCTGTGTTGTATCGTGGTCCTGTATTGATTAGTTCAGTGTGTTCTATCGTGGTCCTGTATTGATTAGTTCAGTGTGTTGTATCGTGGTCCTGTATTGATTAGTTCAGTGTGTTGTATCGTGGTCCTGTATTGATTAGTTCAGTGTGTTGTATCGTGGTCCTGTATTGATTAGTTCAGTGTGTTGTATCGTGGTCCTGTATTGATTAGTTCAGTGTGGCTGTACATACTTGTATAAATATACACTGACAGGAGAGCCGCTGCACAATCACGCGCCGCCATCTTTGTTGACATGAGTGAACGTCATAACACACAGGTAAGAACTAGTAGCAGCTTACTCTCGTGCGGGACGATCGTGATTTTGTACAAAAAATACAGTCAAACAAACCCCTACAGTATTAAAATCGATACATATAATTGTTTAGAAGGTTATAGTGTGCGTTATTTGTTTTCTCTTTAACTTCCTTCAGCTCTTTTCATGTGTGTGGGGTCGGATTGTACAAATTATGAAATATTTGATATCCGAATTTTGCATATCGTCCAGACAACAATTTGGATATTATCGTCTAAACGATATATCGCCCACCTCTACATGAAGATCTATGTTCTACAATGCTAGAATATGATGCGTAAATATCTCTCTCACTCTGATCCTCCCTCTCTCTCATGGGCTAAAATATAAATTTCCTAAGTCATATTAACTTCCACTGCTCGCTTTTAATGCAAAGTGTACAACTGTTCGTTTTTAAAAATGACAGTGACTCATTGAATGGTTTCAGTTAAGAGCAGTAGTTCATAAATGTATGTTTTTAGATATATCATTTAGTCTGTCCGCTATTATCTGCCATGCTTTTTCTCGCGTTTTTTTTTTAAAATTTTTTATAGAGGACGAGTTTCCTTCTCTACATATTATATGCCTTGCTCCCTGGTATATATGGACATAGAAAATAAAGACACTGAAGAAATTAGACTCTAAAATCTACAAACTATGAAGATAATTAAGTGATAAAGTCCATGCACACTGTAAACATGAATGGAACAGAGTATATTCATCTGTTATTTCCCCCCAAATATCAAAAAAGGTCAAAAACCATTGAGGTGTCCTCTCCCTGTTGTTACATGAATGAACAGTAGCCTACATCACTATATAGTTACTGGTCCAGTGAACTAAGACTATAATTTGGGAGGATTGTACAATTAGGATATTTTCTTAAAATTGTACAATCCTCCCAAATCATAGTCCCAGTTTACTGGACAACATAAATTGTGTGCTAATAATTCCAAATACAATGCACATGGAAGTTGAACAAACATGATCCTTATTGTTAAAAAAAATTAATCAACTAAAATAATTCAATGAATGAACAGCAATATGCACCTGTTGTAATTTAATCCAGGCTGATGGGGTAAAACCACTGCTGAGTGATCAGAAAAGGCTCCAGGATTAAATAAATCCTGGCTGTTAGCCTGGTTGGGAGCAGGATAGCTGTACAGAATAAATCTCCAAGGTGATTTATGTGCCTCCACTTTTGTGAAACCGAGTCAAGGCTAAATTCATACAGGATAACGGGGAAATCCCAGCTTAATCCCTTATCTTGGTTTTGTGAAACAGACCCCTGGAATTTACCCTTGGGGATCAATAAAGTATCTATATATCTATCATGTGATTGCAGTAGACATACAATAATAACCCCTAAAATATATATAATACTAAAGTATTCCTGTTTTGTGAATGAAGCGGTACACAAGTTGCCGCGGCGTCTGTGTTTGACCAAGCAGCGACACTCAGCCCCTAAAGTTTCTGAACCTTTGGAAAGTACTACCACTTTTTTTTTTAAAGACCTGTAACTATCATTCGAAATGCAGGTTTAGTTGCTAACTTCCTCAAAAAAGTTCTTGGTTCCCTGGGAAAGTTCCTGTGGTGTGGTGTATTTGTTTACAACTATCTTTGCTGTCAATCCAACGTGTACAGCGGCCCGTCCAACTCAGATGCTTGGAGATTAAAAAGGAGCATTTCTGCATTCCTCCTTTCAATATTAACACAATTATTAACTAGAAATCTGAAAAACACTTTGACATGAGGTCACTTTTGTGTTTCCAGTTATAAATTATCTTCACTGATTAAAAGAACAGACTTCTACAATATTATTTGCCCAACAAGACATACAAAAGAATACACTTTTGCTATAAATCATGGTACTGATGGGTCTTTGATAAGCTCTGTACAGACCGCTCTGTTTGTGTGTTGTGAGGAAACTGAAATAGAAAACAGCAGCTTGTCAATATCCAACAAATGAGAAATGTCCTTTCATCGCGCAGTCCTTCAACCAGCACAGCGGGGTGAGAGTATCGGCCTCTATTTGAGCCGGTGTGTGACATTGGGACATTTTCCTTTTGTGCAAATTATGAGCAGGGAGCAAACTGTTGCTATGGAGACTGTAGTTAGTGATGCGGTGGGCAAAGCCTCACCAACTAATGTGCAGGCGAGGACTGAGCTCAACATACTTGGGAGGATCACAGAGTGCACAAGCTACCAAAGGCACACACGCACATAGTGCGAGACTCAAAAAAAAAAGCAAATAAAAGGCTTTCACTGATCTATATTTCCTCTCGGAATCAGGTGTTTTGAATGCTTATTCGCTGTGGTCACATTTGAAAGCTTGGATGAAGCTTTTTTAACACTCGGGAACAGGGGCAGAAGAGTGTGTCATTGGAGCTGCTGCACAGAAAGAAGATGTGGGTTTGTTGAGTGGAATGAGATGCCTGCCTGGGAATAGCATTGCTCATATTTCACCACCCTTACCTGCACTCCTAAGTTATTATTGTGCTAAGAAAAAGTGGATGGATAAATAGATGGGTACGATGAGAGCACAGACTGGTGGAGAAGCAGACAGCAGGATGGATGAAATCACTACTTCCCCAGAAATAAACTGATGGGAGAGAAGGGCAGTGGATAGCAGGAGAGGACAGAGTGGAGGCAGTTATCTCTAAATATAGTTTACGTGCTGGAAAAACAACGTTTGGAAAGAGTGTTCCCCTATCTGCTGCCGAGTGTCGTCACTGTCTTCTATCCCCGCCTATCCACTATTGGCCTCCACTGAAAAGCCACAACAGCAGCCAGCCAATTCAATTCAATTCAATCTCTGTCTGATTGGAGGGAACAGATCTGATTACCTCTCATAGAAGACACACACAAACACATGCGCTACACACACACACACACACACACTCAAAATACCGTTGTTTGTACTCTAAGATTCCTCGGGGAGAGATATCAGAGTAAATGGCTTCGGTGATTGCGCCAGATAGACTGGATGTGTGCATAATATCCACACGAAGAAGATAATGTGTTTGCTAATCGCACACCAGAGACGAGCAAACCCACACCCACACACACAAAGGATAACAGCTGCACAGCTATAACAGCTGCACAGCTATAACCCTTAACCACTCTTGTCATGCCGTTGGCTGCCAGCTACACTGTAGAAACACACTCCCACACATACTCAGTCAAACCCCATTGTGGGAGAGTCGTGATTTTTCAGAGTTGTGATGACAGTCAACAGCAGCAGCGCAAGTTATTAAAACTTCATAATCCTACTCTGTGTCACATCATGAAAGACCGACACGCATCAGTGTATGTTTTATTTGAACGTTTAATGATGTTATGAATACAATACTGCAAATAGAAAAGAAAAAAAGTCTTTGTCAGTTGGCCAGAGCAGGCAATAAATGGCAAAAAATTCAAACGTTGTTAGGTTTACAAGTAGAATCTTAGGAATTATTATCAGCCAAAGAATCCAAATGATTGCCGGTTACCTGCCAAAGTGGCTGCTTGGGTAGGCCAGCTTACCAATCAGAGTCACAATTTATCAATGGCTTGCCTGAAATATTCATTCACAACCCTGATAATGTCCATACGTATATATTCTAACAACCCGTACGGGCACGATGCCAGCTTCACAGAGATATGCTAAAATCAGCACTGTTTATGGACAGTAGTCAGGTTTCCCTATTTTGAGCTGTTTTTGTATCTATTCTAGCTTTTTGTTTAGTTTTGTCAGAATGGAGCCACTGGAGAGAAATGAACTTCACACTGCATCAACTGTGCAGACATTTTTGTTTTTCTAAGTTACACAACTGAACTAAATTAGAGTACTGTAAAATAATGCTCCAATGTCTCTCTGCCAGCTTGTTAACAGACCACTATCAGACCCTGTTTTGACAAAAGATCCTCTGGAGGGCTAAGCAAAAGTTCATTAAGAACAGAGTGTAGTCTGTAATCATATTAAGTACGCTACATTTGACAAAAAATGCCCTGTTGTGGAAATCCTACGTTGTGGTGTCAGGGTGATTTTCTTGCACGGTGAAAGTGAGAAATGCAATTCAAAGAGTCCCCAGAGTAAGGTGTCCATGGTTCATCATACTTCATTAGCAAGGTGGGCGCTGGGATGTTCAAGTTTTAAGTGGAGACAAAACTGTCTGCTGCTGTCGGGCTTAAATGTCATATTGGCTCGCTGTTCTATTTTGACACGCACATAAAAGTGTCTGAGCTGGCAGACTGTCAACTCCATGTTTTATTGATCATGAAGAATATCAAAATGTGTTTCCTTTTAAATAAACTAATGGTTATACTAATTAACACTTGAGGCATCTTAGTGGAGTCTCTAGAATCTCTTTGCTCACTTTAAGGCTGCAACAGACAGACAGGGACCCCAGACAGGGACCCCCCCCCCAACAGGTTGCAAAACGTTTGAAAGGTTGTGTGATTGATTACCAAGTTAGGAAAGAAGAACAAACATACACTCGGTGCCCAGTTTATCCCTGTTCATCACCCTCCCCTCAGGCACACGCACAAATAGACTCCCGAACATATTACAGAAATCATCCACACATCCAAAAAATACACACATCCCTTGCCCCCCTCAGTACAATCGGACTCTGTGCAATAACTGCTGCGTTTACTGTTTTCTAGCTATTTATTGAGAACACGGAATGAATGTGTATGTGCGAGATGTGCTTGGGTGAAGTGTGCTGGTGTATGTGTGTGTATATATATATAATATATATATATTTTATCTTTTTTACTCTATGCTGCTATTTGGGAGGATGACTTCAACAGAATTTCGTTGTACTGCATACAATGACAATAAAGATCTATCTATCTATCTATCTATCTATATATTAGGCATGCCTGACGCCTCTGCCATAAAGTCTACTTTCATGATGCTTATAATGTTGTTTTGTTGGTAAATTAAATCATAACTTGGAGCACTGAGGTCATAAGGCTCTGTTCATATGGTACTAGATTTACCAGTGAACCCCCCCACCATGTCCGTTATTAGTCAAGTACAAATTCCACTGCAAAAAACCACAGAAGTTGAACTTCTCAGAGTTCACACATACAGGCAACCTGTGATGAGGGGTCGTGAGACGGCATTGCTTTGCTATAAAGGGTCACGGGCCAAGTCTAAATCACCAGCTACATTAATACTGAAATCGATATGATTAGGTACACAGGTAGAGGAGGTGGGGGAGAAGGGAGGCGGAGGGTGGACGGGAGAAAATTAGAGAGGGATAGAGAGGTGGACAGATGTAATCTTTCTGGATTTATTGAGGATTAATGAAGACTATTATACTTAAAGAATCGTGCCTGACCAATAAGACTAAGACGTATCCACTGTCAGAGGAAGCAGAAAGCTGCAGTTATTTCCTCAGGTCATGTCAATGCTAAATGTCGAAGGTTATCTCCATCTTGACGTGGTAATTCAATAAAAACCTTGTGGTAGAGAAAAAAAAAACCCCTGCTCTTAGAAGAATGACCCCTGAGCTCACCGATGAACCCCCCCCCCCACACACACACACACACGTGCACTCACAGACCCACAGATACACAGTGATGCATAGACCCAGTCACACGCCATCTGTGATTAATGCGTGACACGCAGCAGTCCCACAGTCCTTTTCATTCCATTCTTCACCACAGAAGTGTGAACCAAAGGCCCGAGATTAAACAGCTCTCCTTCACATTGACTCATTAGTCTCTCTCCCTCTCTCCGTGATCAGTCTCTCTCCCTCTCTCCGTGATCAGTCTCTCCTCTGTGTCTCACTCATCCAGGGCAAGGTCATGTAGGAGTCAGAGCAGTGGGCGGAGGAGGAGGAGGAGGGAGAGGAAGGATATTAGAAGTGTAAAGGACTACCCTGCGGGGATTCTAACAACAGTGGAGCTGCCATTTACGCCCTAATGATGATCAGCTTTTCAGTGGATCTATTTGAATTCAAATTTCACATCAAGCTACTCCAAAGAGACAGAAACTAGGGGCTGTACTAAAACGGAAACATATGTATGAGGTGTATGTACACGAGGGTTTTAGGTCATACACATGAAGCACAATAACTAACAGGATCACGATCAAGGTTTCCTATTCCCAGTGCACGCTAGTTGCTTGTGTGTGGTATATGATTGCATTTGACTTTCATCACCCCGCTGTGTGTGTGTTTGTGTGTGTGTATCTGAATGTGTGTGTATGCGTGTATCTGTATGCATGTATCTGTGTGTGAGTGTGTGTGTGTGTGTCGGGAAGACTGACCCAGATCAGAACAGAGATGAGTACTCTGTGTAAGCCCAGCTCGACGACCCTGTAGCCGAGTAAATTCTACGCCCCATTTTCATTTCAGAATGAGACAAGGTGTGTGTGAGTGAGTGAGTGAGTGTGTGTGCGTGCAAGAGAGAGAGAGAGAGAAAGAGAGAGAGAGAGAGAGAGAGAGAGAGAGAGAGAGAGAGAGAGAGAAGGCAGAGAGGAGAAGCCACAAAACCCTCAAGTCTAAATGCTGAAGGCAAACCATTCATCTTTCCTCTCATATGCTCTTCTGGGCTTCAATCCCAGTCCTAGTGTGTGTGTGTGTGTGTGTGTGTGTGCACGCATCTCTCCACATATGGAGAGCAGTCTGAATGATGAACATGATCTTCATTGCAGCAGAACAATGCTGTTTCTAAATAGGACATGAGAGGCATTCAGCCTTCCCTCACACACTGTGTATGGGGGAGCAGACACCTGTTTGCAGGGGCTGAGGCGCGCCGTGTGCAATGAGGCATCTGCTGCAGGTGATAGCGAGGGTGCGTGTACCGTGTGGGTTTCTGTGTGGTTGTGTGCATCCATTAAGTGTCGTTCCCAACGGTGTCCGGACTTTCTGCTACATCAATCAGATGCTTATTCAGAGAGTGCTAGGTGTCGCTCTTGCAGTCGGGCAGGCGGCAGCGAGCAGCTGGGTGATGGCTGTCAGCCTGGCCCCTGGCATCACCTCTGCTCTGAGCCCACACAGGTCCGCTCTCATACACCTGCTAGCTACCTGCCTCTGGAGCTTTTCCCACCTGGATCTGTTTGCTTCTCACCAACCACAACATCCCGGCACCTGTTTGGTAAGAACCTACTGTACTGCCTCATAGAGTAATTCATTGGGTGTTGGGGGTAAGCACTTTTTATTTCACTATAGATCTTTACATAAATAGTTTTTTTCTACTACTATGGGCTAACAGTTAACATAGAATTGATCAGACATACATTTAAATGCCCTCTGTAAATAGACAGTATTCCATGGCTATGCTGCCCTGCTGGTACAACTTGCTTTACAACTTGACCTACTTTATCTTAACTACGGTGCAGTAAAGTCTCTGCCGTGATCTGCATAAGGACAGTACAGTGGGACGTTTGCCTTCAACAGAGTGACAGTAATAACCTAATATACCATTATTACTGAGGTTAAACTACATTCTTGGTTATGTTTGCACTGAATAACGCATTCAATAAACAGAAACATAACTCTTGCAGCACAAATGAATAGATGCACAATATTAGCTCACACATAAAATAGCACCCTCGTGAATTAGCCTACTGTTGCTAACGTACATTCATAAATCCTGCATAACATCGTCCCGTACCTACAGGACATCAGACTTACTTATTGATGCACGCACACAGACAGTAGTGTCGACAAACTTAGTCCAATGAGGGGAGAGAGGAAAGTGTGATAGCGTTCCACGTTAACGCTTTTTTCTCTCTCGCTCTATAAACATCACTAAACTGCTGTGTCCAGTAGCAGGTAGAGCGAGCTACAACTGACAGGGAGAGAGAGAGAGACTGTATCACTACAGCCAATCCAGTCTGCTCAAAGCGATGGTCTTTTTCACAAATAGGTTGCACATAAGGAGGAAAAAGTAGCTTCTACTTAAGGGCCCCTATCTTGTACCCTGTGCAGCACAGCGCAAAGCCCGACGCAAGTGTCTTTGCTAGTTTAAAAGACCGACACACTTGTCAATTTCCCGTCCAGCGCCCACGACTAGGATTAGTGTCTGACAGGGTGTGGGGCGTGGCATCATCTCCATCGTGATGTCGGCCAGCAATCACGATGGACGATGATATCATCCATCGGCACAACCCTACCTCAGACTTATTTTCTGGTTACGGTAACTAGGTCGATGGATTTTACTGTGTCTATTTTTCGATACTTACAAAATCTAAGCAAGAAAAGGCCAAACCAATACAATTAACATTTTAGTCTATGTTGTTTGCCATTCTGAGTTCCGTTTCGGTGGTGAGCAACACAGGCGACACCCCCTGGCGTTACGGCTGTGAAATGCACCGCGATGCGAAGCAACCCCGGACACAGAACTCCGAAAGGGTCACGACGCCGTAGCTACGGCGTGGAGTTGACGCAGAAGCATAAAACAGCCTTAACAATGTTTCAAACTGTACGACGACGGGTGTGAAAGTGCACTTACCTTTCCTCTTGAAGTCCCGTCTGACGCTGCCGGGCCTGACCGCTGGCTGTAGCTCTGTCTCTGTTGACATCCTCAGGCTCCAACTGGGCTACAGTCCGCTCCGCTTGGCTCCGCTGGGCTCCGAGGGTCCAGTTCACAGCGTCAGTGCCGGCTGTGCGTGTGTGGGCGCCGGGTGTGTGCGTGGAGGCGCCAGGTGTGTGTGTGGGCACACAGGCTCATGGGAGAGGGAGGGGCTTTAGCCCTGACACAACATCCCACACACACCCACAGAGAGCTGGGGAGAAAGAGAGGAAGAAAGAGAGTTTGCTTCAGTTAGCTGCTGTTTACTCTTGGCAGGCAGAACCTTGCAAGAGTTCTCAAAAGGCATGACAATGAGCTCGTTTCGGATCGGGGGGCCTTGAGTAGATGTTGCCTATGGTAACGGGCTGGAGAGACCTGCTCTACACTTCCTGCTTCCTGTCACTAATGTCACTCTGCAAGGACACTGCTTAAAGAACAGTCCCACCTCTTCAAAACACTTCCTCCTCCAATCATGAAAGAATTATTTAAACAGGTTCAAAAACACTAATAATCATTCATTTTCGCAAACGTTTTATACTAAAATGTCATCTGACATTCAGACAATCTGGCAGTTTAGCCAGCACGTTTGGATTTAACAGCAAAACATGAGTGCAACCGAAATGTCAGTTATAATTCTCTGACTGCACAGGGAAACTGTGTGCACACACAACAACAGTAGATCAAAGTTGAAGAGGTCTTGTGAACTGTGATGTTTACAAGGGATACTCATTTTACTTCCTTTGTCTTTTCAAAATACGTTTGGCTAAACTGGACGTTTAAAACCTGATCATCTGTTCCCACAGGTTGTCCCGTTCCCAGATCTTGGCACTTCACTCGGTGGCTCCGGTTATATGATTACCAACAGCAAAGATGACCAAAACTAATGAGCCAGGTTGGATTAAACGGTTCTTTAAAGCTGCTACCACACTTTCTCTGTTCAGTGCCTGGTGGGCCCCTCTGGCCCCAGCATTCGGTCCCTTCTTTGCCCATCTGCCGCTATTTTATTCTGAAGCATTGACTGGCAGCGACTCCGATAACCTAGGAGCCAAAAACACTCCGATCCGCACTCTAACCCTGTCGTGTGAATGCATGAAAACACACATTTACATGCACACTCAAATGCAGACAAGCTCCTTTCTTACAGAGACGCTGAGGTACAAAGACAGCCGGAGACAGCTGCAAGTTGACAAGCTGAATAATGAATCTGACTACTTTCTGAGCCGCTCTCCACCTCTCCATAGACTGTCAGCCTTGACCTCTCTTTCCATCTCCATCTAACAGTGGCTGAGTGCAGACTTGAACAAAACCGAAAGACTTGTGCTTCTTGGGGAAAGAGGTAAATCTCTCTTATTCTCTTCCTCCTCTCCACGGTGTTTCTGTGTGAATAGGAAGTCCATGTGAGCCTCGGGCGAGAACAGATGAATTGAGAGGCTTTTAATTTGCTGCAGACAGAACAGAGTCCATTTAATTCTGCCAGCAGAGGCCATGTCGGCAAAATGCTGACAATATTCTTTATCTGGTCCAAACACACTGGAAAAGTGTGAGTCACTCCAATTACAGGCATTATCAGCAACACTGTTCCACCAAATGGATGGAGAGAGAGTGAGTATGAACAGAGAGGGGTTAGAGGGAAGAGAAATGAACAGAGTGGGCAGAAAGTGAGGGGTGAGGGAACACAGAGTGGGTGAGTAAGATAATGAGTAAAGGGTATGGGAGAGAAAAAAAGCCCAAGGAAGTAAAATCAGAACAGAAAGGAAGGAGTTTGAGCGGCTTCAGCGCTAACCCTGAACATGTCCCCCTCTGTCCCTCTTCTCTTTCCTCTTTGTTCTCTGAATTCGTTCTTCTCCTTCGAGCTGTGAAGTCTTTCAGGCAGCAACTGGAGCTTGTGTTGAAGAAAGGCAGTCTGTTAATCCTCGACTTGGACCAGAAAAGAAGCATTCTAGAAACCCCCACGCCCCCCAACCGCCTCAACCCACAAAATAACAGCTTTTATTCTGCAACTACAAAACTCAAGATTCCTAAACATGTTTCTGTGCTTTTACACTGAGCGTATAATCCAAAATATATCACGAAATAATTGCGAAATGGGTTCTGAGTTCGGTCTGCTAAATTGCTCCTATGAGAGCACTGCTCGCTTAATTGAAGAAGTCCAACTCATCCAACCCCCTGTAAGAAAAACTGCCCCCAGTCTACGGGTGAACATGAGCAACAAAACAAGACTCTGAGGATGAAAAGGAAAAATCTGCTGCAGCACCGCTCTCCAGACCTCTCCAAGGCTCCAGACATATGGCTGTTTCTGCCGAGCGTTCGGGGAAAGAGTTCCACATCTAAGCTACGGTCCCTGGAGGGGAGAACAAGCTAATTTCTCAAAAAATGTCTAGCTTCAGCTGTACAAATTCCCTGCCAGACACACACACACACACACACACACACACACACACACACACACACGAAAGATAAAGCAGCGCCCTCAAAAGCCATCGTGAACACTGTAGTGGCGGTTTGACCTGGAATCAGCGCACAAGCTAAAAGCAGCAGCAGTAGGATGTGAACATGGCTTAGTGGGTCTGGATTTAGACAGCAATCTGAAGCCGTACCAGAGGAGACGCAGCGGAGGAAAGGAAAGGGAACGAGCAGTAAATTGGACGTCTGTAAATGGGGGGTGCTGCCAACAAGCGCATGTGAGGATCTGGTGTGTGTGTGTGTGTGTGTGTCTCTCTCTCTCTCTCTCTCAATAAACAGGATGCTGCCAACAGGAGGTTAATGCCCAGAAATCATCTGCAGCTACAGTAAAGTCTGCCAGGCGAAAGGAAAGAAAAAAGGAAGAAAGAAGGGGGGATTGCTGGCTCTCTACCCTTCCCCTCTTTCTCCCACCTCCCACTCTCAGGGTAATTGTGTTCTGTCCATCAGGCTCAGAGTTAGATTAGCGCCTCCACTCATTCAGCTCTCCTGCCATCTCAATAATGAATCATCATAAAGACCACCTCTACACTACCTTTCTCACTACTTGTGTTCTGTCCATCTTCTGCCTCCCCTCCCCCCCTCACCAACGCCACCTTTGTATCCTGACACCAACGCAGAGCCCTTATCAGCAACACTTTTCTCTTCTGAGCTGTACTGGTTGATGAATAACCATGACTGCGGGTGCGAAAGGTTATCTATGTTACAGTCTGTCATGGTTCAGATGTCTGAATGGTAAATGAACAGGCTTTCTTGAAACTACATTAACAATCAGAACGCAATCAAATGCTCCTAGTTTTAGTCACCGTAATGGTAAATGCACTGTGAAAGGTCAACTGATAGAGCGCACAAGCAAACCAAAGATTGTAATTAATGTCAATCAAAGACCATTCTATCTGGAAAAAAAAAACAATGGTGTACCTAGCAGCAAAAACTAAGAATATTAAATATTGAGACCTACCAGTTTATGATCGGGAGAATGTGAAATACAGTGTCCACTCAACTCCAGTAGTCTAACCAACGCAGGAAAAGACGAAGAGCGGTGAAGTATGAAACTGAGCGCAACAGAAAAGAACAGTCAAAAGGGTGAAAGATCAACTAATAGAGGTTAGAGGATAAGACGTACAGTACCAATGGGTGAATTAGTTAATAGGCTGTTTATGTGTAAGAGTGCAAGAGATAGAGAGAGAGAGAGAGAGAGAGAGAGAGAGAAGGGAGATATGAGAAAAAGGAAGACCTGAGAATATGAGCTGTGGGTTAAAGTTCAGTGTCACACCCAGATAACCGGCGAATCACTCTCACACTTTATACTCCTCCAACAATAAATGAAGTCCAGCGTCATTCATCCCATGTCACAATTATTGTTAGAGATTAGCATAGAACAAAGTATGGCTGACAGATGGTGAGGACTGAATGTATAGAAAGATTTTAAGTGGCCTCATTTTCCATAATCGAACCACAGCCATGTTAATGGTCAATAATCAACTACTCTTTAAAAGCTCATAACATTAAAATGCTAGTTTCAACTGAAAACCGCTGTTCAACATTATGAGGTCATAAGGAGTAAGGTTACCTCCTACAGAAATGGCACATCCTGAGGAAAGCTCATTGTGGGACTGGCTCTAGTGGCTGTAATTCTAATATCAGGAAAGAGACTTCAGATACAGTATTAGGGGACCACTAAGGCCTATATAAAAGAGACTTCAGATACAGTATTAGGGGACCACTAAGGCCTATATAAAAGAGACTTCAGATACAGTATTAGGGGACCACTAAGGCCTATATAAAAGAGACTTCAGATACAGTATTAGGGGACCCCTAAGGTCTATATAAAAGAGACTTCAGATACAGTATTAGGGGACAACTAAGGTCTATATAAAAGAGACTTCAGATACAGTATTAGGGGACCACTAAGGTCTATATAAAAGCATCCAAAGAGCACCATGTCATGGGACCTTTAAAACAAATCCCAGCCCGGTCTTGTCTTATCAAAAAGGGCTGTGGCCAAATGCCTCTGTATAAGAACAGATCTCCCCCAATCCCCTGGCAACAAACCGAAGTCTAACTGTTTTTTATGGGCCTGTACTGTGGGGTCACGGGTGAGCCAGTCCAGCTGTTCACTAGTCTGGCTATCACCAGACCAAGTATAAATCTTTTAAGATTGAACATTAGTCTGGGGAGTCTGCTCTGTATTTCCTACTGCACAAGAGGCGTGATCAACGGGCATAGTTCAAATGACTCTGTACGCAATTGGATAGTCCTTCAACCAATCAGACCAACGATCCAGGTGACGTACCCCCCCCCCCACACACACACACACACACACACACACACACACACACACACACACACACAAACGGGGTTTGAGCTGAGCTCCATTCTTTTGGCCACCAGCAGGGCTAGCTGGTAAATTAGGCTTTAGCCGGTCGGTAGTAAGGCAAACACATCCTTCTTTTGTAGAAACTGTTCCAGGGCAAGTTTCTGTTCCGTTTCAACAGCGGCATCAACGGGTTGCTGCGCTTCGGTGGCGGCCATGTTGAATGTAAACAAAAAGCTGCTTGCCATCGCTGCGCTATCGTCATCATGTTAAACCCGCCAATAGCACGCCAGGTGGATAAGCCAGTTTGTAATTGGTCCCCGCAGGTTTGTAACGGAAGCAGGATAGAAAAAGGTACAGGTGTCCAGCCTGAGCAGCAGGGAGAAATCAAATCACTGGCAGATTGGGCTGGGGTTACCCAGTCCAGCTGTTCACTGTAACTTGATAAGAACATGGTGGATTAGTTTCGCAGGTGAGCATATTGTAAAAAGTAAAAGAAGAAGTAGTGACAGTGAAGTGGGTAGACTCGGGGTAAACATGCCAGCTTGTCCGTTACCATTATTCTTAAGTAATCTAATTCTTAACAGTGGTTTACCAATCATCAGTTAATCATGAACAAGTGCTTGTGCTAACATGTTTTGCAGAAGATTTGACACAATAGAAACAGAAAATTAGTCTGCAACCTTCTGGAGAATCTTTTAAACGTTTACGTCATTCTTTTGGCAAAAATACCAAACATTACCTAGGTCCAGCATTTCAAATGTGAGAATTTGCTCCTTTTTTGTCTTATCTAATAGTAAACTGAAAATATTGGACTGTAGGCTGGGCAAAACAAGTAACTTGACAACTTTATCTTAGATTTGGGAAATTGTTTTCAAGACCAAATACCTAAGCCATTAATCCAGAAAATAATCAGCAGATTAATGTAATGAAAACATGTGCACTGATTACTACGTTAACCACAGCATTATTCCGTTTCTGTTAATTTAGGAGGCGAGGACTGTTCCCGTAACGTAAAGTACATTTACAGTATGTCCTACTGTATGCATTCATATTTTTCTAGTTTAATAGCTGCAGTCTTCATCCAAAATAAGACCAATAGCACTCATTTAACACAGTGATGATAGGGCTGTTAGAGAGTGATTAGGAAAACCTTGTGGCTGCTGTACTGTAAGCTGAAACTAAGAACAAAGAAATAGAGCAAACTCCAAACCACAGAAACTCTAATGTTGTGTTCACACCGGCCGCGTTACTCGCGTCTCCAGCAGCAAATTTGCGTCTTTGTATTGACTTACGTAATCGCGACGCTGGCAGTGTGAACACACCACGACATTGCATTGAATCTCCAAAAGTATAGTACGGCACTAAAAGCTGAACACAGAAAGACCTTTAGAATCTTTCTAACCACCTGTATGACCACCCATTACATTTGCATGGTTAGTTGAAGGCTGGCACTGTGTGGCACAACATCACGGGTCAATGCAGTCATCGCCTGCTGAGAGGCTGCTGTCAGAGCAGTGTTTCCATTAGGATTTTTAGGGTTTAGAATTTCCCATGAAATGGAACTGACTCTTCGCTGCAACACAAACAAATATATATTTTCACCTCTATTCACGCACAATTTCAGTTGTGATTGAACTGTATTTTTTGAGTTACTATATAGGCCAACTTTGATCTTGACATATAGGCTAAGCATTCTGTAGCAAATAACAATAAACCCACTATTAAGTACATTATTTTAACGCAGTGTAACTACTTCAGCATGTAAATAATGCACCTCAAATACAAACGTGAGCGAGGGCGTTCAGCAATCGCTATTATATCGAATCAACAGCTAGGTGCAATTTAGCTCGC